>NW_025721421.1:0-68399 GCF_922984935.1 Meles meles
GTAAGATGTATAAAGTACATATACAAAAATGAACAAAAAGACTGACAAAACTAAAAGAGAAGGGAGGGGCGCCTGGGTGGCTCAGTGGGTTAAAGCCTCTGCCTTCGGCTCAGGTCATGATCCCGGGGTTCTGGGATCGAGCCCCGCATTGGGCTCTCTGCTTAGCAGAGACCCTACTTCCTCCTCTCTCTCTGCCTGCCTCTCTGCCTGCTTGTGATCTCTCTCTCTCTGTGTCAGATAAATAAATAAAATCTTAAAAAAAACTAAAAGAGAAGGGAAAAAAAGTCAAAAAGAAAAACCCAGCCAAGATGAACTTCAAGAATAAGATTTACATAGTACAAAAGCAGAAACAAATACATAGAAACACTGACACAAAATAAGATGGGAAGGTGGTTATATATCCTCGATGTGGACAAGGAAGGTTATTTCAGTTCCTCCTTGGTGTAACTTGATATCAAATCTCTAGAGATAAAGGGAAAATAAAATTGGTTTATATATAGCAGTAGTATTGAATAGGGGAAAGGATTACCTTGAAGCTTATATCTATATGTATATTAAAAAAAAGAAAGGAAAAGAAAAAGAAACAGGTATATGTATGAAAAAAAAATTAAGTTAATAAGTGATTATGTAATATGTTGTAACATACATCTAGCTATAATGATAAGAAGGTTAAAAAATGAAAGAACAGGGGGAGTCAAGAAGGCAGGGAAGTAGGAGGAGGCGCCTTTTCAACCTGTACCCTAATGTGAGCTGATTACCTACCAAAGAACTCTGATCACCCATGAAATCAGCCGGAGATCAGAAATATATATATCTGGATCTCTACAGGAGCAAAAGACACCAATGGCAGGTAAAGCAGAGTGGGAACATCGGACTGATAATGGAAGATAAACAAAAGGGGGAGGAAGGCACCAGAGGTAACAGATTGGAATGGAAACAACATTCATGTACTAGAGGCAGAGTAGTTTCCCCCCAAGATTTTAGATTCTCGAAAGTCATCAAGACACCTGAGAGTTAGAATGAAGAATTATGCTTCTAGACAGACCCTCTTAAAAGCAGGTAGGACAAAGAAGCTCCTTACATACAGAGGAAAGCCCATTAGAATAGAGTCAGACCTGTCCACAGAGACTGGGCAAGCCAGGAAGGGCTGGCAAAATATATTCAGAGTACTAAATGAGAAGAACATGCAGCCAAGAATACTTTATCCAGCAAGACTGACATTCAAAATGGATGGAGAGATAAAGAGTTTCCAAGACCAGCAATGCTTAAAAGACTATGCAACCACCAAGCCAACACTGCAGGAAATATTAAGGGGGGTTCTATAAATGAGAAAAAATCCAAAGAATATCATTGAACAGAAATATAGAGACAACTGATGAACAGAAAGACTTCAAAGGTAACACGATGTCAATCAAAACGTATCTATCAATAATCACTCTCAATGTGAATGGCCTAAATGCCCCATAAAATGACACAGAGTTGGAGATTTGATGAAACAACAGGATCCATCCATACGATGTATACAAGAGACCCATTTTGAACCTAAGGATACACACAGACTGAAAGTGAAGGGATGGAGAAGCATCTTTCATGGCAATGGGCCTCAAAAGAAGGCCAGGGTAACGATTCTCATATCAGATAAATTATATTTTAATCTAAAGACTGTAGACAGAGATACAGAAGGACACTACATCATTCTTAAAGGGACTATCCACCCAGATGATCTAACAATTTTAACTATCTACGCCCCAAATATGGGAGCACCCAATTACATAAGAAAACTATTAATCAAGATAAAGAGTCATATTGATATGAATACATTGATAGTAGGAGATCTTAATAGACCTCGCTCAGTAATAGATGGATTGTCAATGCTTTGAACCTGGAGCTCAATCACAAGGAAAAGTTCAGAAGGAACTCAAACACCTGGAAGCTAAAGACACATGGATGGGACTGGAAAAGTTTATGCTGAGTAAAATAAGTCAAGCAGAGAGTGTCAAGTTTCATATGGTTTCACTTATTTGTGGAGCATAACAAAGAACATGGAGGACATGGGGAGATGGAGAGGAGAAAGGAGTTGAGGGAAATTGGAAGGGGAGATGAACCATGAGAGACTATGGACTCTGAAAAACAACCTGACGATTTTGAAGGGGCGGGGGGTGGGAAGTTGGAGAATCAGGTGGTGGGTAATTGGGAGGGCATGCATTGCATGGAGTACTGGGTGTGTTACAAAAACAATTAATACTGTTACGCTAAAAGAAATTTTTAAAAAAGTGAAAAAAAATTTTAAAAAATGAAAGAACAATTGTGAGAACAAATTAAACAAAATTTGTATCTATGAAATCTACAGTTTTGGGGGCAATACTGGGAGCTTAACATATTGTTTTTCCCTGATGATGGGGTATTAGAGTTTTATGGGGACCCTGCTATTGTCCTCTTACTCTTTTGCCTTGTCATCAGGGGAACAGGCCTACCCTATTGTTTTTCAGTCAATATTGCTTGGGCTGAGCTGTCCTGCCCTCTATCAGGGGACTGAGCTCTGTGGAAACTGGCTTTTTGGGCTTTTGTTCTGTGGAGGTTTTTGTTCTTTGTTGGTTCTTTGCGTTTTGTTTGTTTGTTTATTTGTTTGTTTTTGTGGCTTTTCAGAGTGTCATTATAAATTGTTCTCACCCAGTTGTTAGCCTCAGAGAGAAGCCTCACTCTGCTCCCTTCTGAATGGTCCAGAACACAGGCACCACCCCCTGCCACCAAATCTGCTGAACACTACAGCCTCCCACCGGTGGTGTACACTCCCAGCCACTCTCTCTGTGGTCGCCTGAGTCCTCAATTGTCACTGCACCCCCTTGCCTTTAAACTGCAAGTGATACTGGTCCAGGGGATCCCTATCCTGGTGATGCTTTTGTGGGGACTGTTCTCTGAGGTCCACACCATGACCTGGCAGCGGTAGAGTTCTGAGAAGGCTGCAGGTCCAGGGTCCTCCAGCAGGAGTCTGAGCCAGGCTATCTTGGGCAGGGGCAGGTGTGCACACAGTCTCAGTGGTGGTACAAGCAGCAGAAAGCCGTGGGTACAGGGACCACCAACCGGAGACCCTGTCAGGCTCTCTCAGACATGTGTGGGCACCAGCTGTGACTGCCCTGGATTGTGGGCTTATATCCGTGTCTGCAGTTGCCTGATTCCTCAAGCTGCCCCTTAACACCCATCTTCTTTTTGAGTGCTGTTAACTAGAATCCAGGTTAATGCTAGTCCTCAAGCACAGGACACTTTTGTATTGGGGTATTACTTTCCAATGGGTCACTTTTGTTGGCTCCCTTTGCCCCCTTTTTTTAAGATTTTGTTTATCTATTTGACAGAGATCACAAGTAGGTGGGAGGGGAGCAGATTCCCCGCTGAGCAGAGAGCCCAATGTGGAACTTGATCCCAGGACCCTGGGATCATGACCTGAGCCAAAGGCCGAGGCTTTAACCCACTGAGCCACCCAGGTGCCCCTCCCTTCCCCTTCTGATATCCTCTCCAGTATCAGTCGAAGTGCTCTCACTCCAGTGTAAATTTCCACTGAGGATCTCCTGCCCATGTAGAGATCCAGAAGTGTATAATCTTACATCTCAGGCTGATTTCATGGGTGTTCAGAGTATACTGGTAGATATTTAGCTCCATTCAGGGGACCTGTTGAAATAGGGTCTCCTACTTCACCATCTTGCCAACCTCCTTGATTTTTGTATCTATATTAATCAAGGATATTTGTCTGTAGTTTTCTTTTGTTGTGGTGTCTTTATTTGGTTATGTTACATGAGTAATGTTGGGCTTTTAATGAAATTTGGGGTACTCCTTGTTTTTAAATTTCTTGAAAATGTTTGAGAAGGAATGGTCTTAATTCTGCTTTAAGTATTTGGTAAAATTGCCCAGTGAAGCCATCTGGTTCTGTGCTTTATTTTATTTGGAGATTTTAAGGTATCAAGTCAATGTTTTTAGTCATTTTTGGTCTGTGCAGATTTTCCATTTCTTCATGATTCACTCTTGTTTCAAAAATTCATCCATTTATTTTAGATGATCTGATAGCTTGGTATGAAATTGTTCATGGTAGTCTCTTAAAGTTCTTTGTATCACTGTGGTATCAATTGTAGTCTTTCCTCTTTTACTTCTGCTTTTTATAACTTGAGTCTTATCTTTATAGCTAGTTTGACTAAGGGCTAACGAATTTTGTTTATCTTTTCAAGAAGCCAACTTTAAAATTTCATTAATCTTTTCTATTGTATTTCCATTTCCATTTTTGTTCATTTCTGCTTTAATCTTTATTATTCCCTTGCTGCTAGAACCTTGGAGTTAATTTTGTCTTACTTTTCTAAACCTCTGAGGTATAAGGTTAGGTTATTTAAATATATTTTTAATGTAAGGATTTACACTTGACTTGTAAATCTCCATTTCTGTACTGCTATTGTTGCATCATGTAACTTTGGTACGTTGTTTTAATTTTTTTTTTGTCTCAAGATATTTACTAAAATCAATTTTGATTTTTTTGACTCATTCTTGTTTAGAAATGTGTTATTTAATTCTTACATTTTCTTGTTCATTAATATCTAGTTACATTACATGTGACATATTTACTAACTTCAATTTTGATTTCTTTTGTGATTCGTTCTTGTTTAGAAATGTGTTATTTAATTCTTACATTTTCTTGTTTATTACTATCTAGTTCAATTACATGTGATTGGAAAATATACTTAGTAGATTTCAATCCTTTCATATTTTTAAAGCTGCTTTTTGCCTTAAAATGTGTTTTCTATGCTTGAAAATGTCCCAAGAGCACTTGTAAAAAATATGTATTCCTTTGCTGTTGGGAGAATGCCTTGTGTATATCTGTTAGGTTTATTTTTTCTATAATGTGTTAAAATCTGCTGTTTCCTCATTGATTTTTCTGTTGGTTATTCAAACCATAAGAGACTCTTAATCTCACAAAATAAACTGAGGGTTGCTGGGGGGAGAGAGGTATGGAGAGGGTGCTTGGATTATGGACATTGGTGAAGGTATGTGATATGGTGAGTGGAGAGGGTATGTGATATGGTGAGTGCTGTAAGTGTGCAAACCTGATGGTTCACAGACTTGTACTCATGGGACAAATAATACATTATATGTTAATGAAAATAATTTTAAAAAATGAGACACTTAATTTTCCTACTATTTGTTTTGTTATTTATTTTACCATTATGTCTTTCAATATTTACTATATACCATTAGATGCACCTATTTTAAATGAAAACATATTCATAATTTTATATCTGCCCTCATGAAATAATCATCATTAAATAATGACCTTATTTATATCATGCGTCAGTTTTTCAAAAAGCCTATCTTGTCTAATAAGTATACTTATTGTCTAATATGTATAGATATCCTTGTCTAATTTGGTTATCATTTGCAAAAAAAAAAAATCTTTTGGCATCCCTTTATTTTCAGCCTATGTGTGCCTTGCAGATAGCATAAAGTTGTATCATTTTTTCCCTTTCATACATTTAGCCATTATTTTAATTGGAGAGCTTAATCGATTTGTTTGAAAATCATTTAAATAAAATTATTAATAATTGTGAAATTGCTATTATTATTTTGTTAAGTGATAGCCACCTGTCTTTTAGATTGTTTCTCTTTTCCTTTCTCACTGTCTTCTTTTAAAACTCATAGCCCTGGGGAAAATAATACATTATATGTTAATAAAAATAATTAATAAAAAAAGAATATTAAAAAAACCCTACTTCTTTTTTTAATTTTTATTTATTTATTTTTCAGCATAACAGTATTTATTGTTTTTGCACAACACCCAGTGCTCCATGCAATATGTACCCTCCCTATTACCCACCACCTGGTTCCCCCAACCTCTCACCCTTCTCCCCTTCAAAACCCTCAGGTTCTTTTTCAAAAACCCTACTTCTTGATTTGTGTAATGATAAATTTTTTTCTCATTCTTTTGTGTATTCTCTAAGGATATTTTCTTCATGGTTACAATGAAAATTAAGTGCCACTGCAAACAGTTGTAACAATCTGTTTTAAGTTAATAGCAATTTACTTTAATTACAAATAAAAACTCTACAATCCTCCCTTCCACAATTTGTGTTAATGATATCACCAATTACATATTTTATTGTGTATCCAATAACATAGATTTAGTTGTTGTTGTTAACGCATTTGTTACTGACTTTGTATTAATTTAAAAATGAATTACACACCACCATTGTAGTAATGCAGTAGTATGTATTTTTCTACAGATTTACCTTAACGAATGAGTCTAACACTTCCATACATTAATGTGTGTGTGTTTTTAAGCTTGTTTCTATTTCAAGTTTAACAATTCCTAGAGAAAGTTTGGGTGGAAGATGACAGATTAGCAGAGTACCCATGGGCACAATGAGATAACATGTGAACATATGCAACTAATTCTGAATACACTCTAAAGACTGGAAGAATAGATAATTTGAAGTTAATCATAAAGGGAAGTCCAGATATAAAAGATTAAAAGAGGAAGAGATATGGTTGCGAACTAAACCCAAGCCCAACTAACCACAGACAGAAGAGACATCACAAGCACAGAGATTGAGAGAATAAGACCCTACACCAAAAACCTCTGGGAATGGAGACTTATGCAGAGAATATGACTTCCCACAATTTCTGGTTTTAAAACTCAACAAGGCTTAACCCCAGGAACTTTAAAATTTAGGGGGTCCTGACCCCAGGAGTTCAAAAAATCAGTGGGCTTAAGGAAGCAAAGATGGTGGTACAGTAGGAGGGCACTAGGTTTGTCTCATCCTTTGCACACAACTAGATAATTATCAAATAATTAAGGATACCCAAGAAATAAACCTGAGGACTGATAGAATAAAGTCCACAACTATAGGGAGAGTAGAGGCCACGTTTAGGAAGGTAGGAAATACAGAGAAAAAGTCTGTGGGAGAAATGGATCATGGGTACTACAGAAGAGAGGGAGCCCTTTTAATGGAGAAAGGTGAAAGAGAGAGAGGAGCATACAGGGAAATACATAAGACGAAGAGTTCCCCCAAAGTCATTGGCTGGAAAATGAGAGAAGCTGATTTTCATGTTTTTACAACCAGCAGTATTTGAACTCTATAATTGTAAGTGTCAGCAAACTTGGCTGGATTGGAGCCCTGAGGGTGCTGTCCTACCCATGAAGAGAAGACAAGCAACCACCCAGGAACAGGTTTCATGATCTGAGGAACACCCAGGGCACACAGTGGAGAGATTATTCACTTTTCTTGGAGCACACCCCTGAGAAGTAACATTCCTGGGGAATCCTCTCAAGGGACAAAGGAGACACCAGGTGCCATTGTCTCCCATCCCACAACATAAATGCAGAGCTACCTACAAAGGGCAAAGGGCAACTTGGTCTTCACATTGGCTGCATAGCCTACTTACTCGAAGACCCATGCCTCTGCACTCTGGCAATACTATGCTTACTGGTCAAGCCTCCCTGAGTCACATCACAATGAGAGCCTCCCCAAGGAATCTGCACAGACTCCTGCCCACAACACATCCCTAGTGCCTAGAGATTTGAAAGACAGTACATTTGGCTGGGATAGAGCATGAAAAGTTATGTGTTATTCCTGGAAAGGAGGCAGGTAACCAGCCCCAGAAGCAGACATCGTGTCGGTAATAATCTGGAGCAGTTGCCTGAGATACATGAGGGGATGGTTTGCTCTATGTGGGGTCATTGCTTCAAAACAGCAAGTACAGAGACTCTGCTCTAGGAAAAAAACATATAGCTGAGAATAACTCCTTCCCCTGTACCACAGTATAAATGCAAAACCACCTTGGTGCAACAATGTCAGCACTGACTGCCTAATGTGCTTATACCAGGTCCCATACCCTTGCACTCTGCCAGTACTGCCCTTCGCAGTGAAGTTTGCCTCAGTCCCAGGGAGGCAGACCACTTCCCCAGAAGACCAGCAGAAACCTCTCCCACACCTAGTCTCTTAAATAGAGTCTTTCAAGTAATCAGATCTAGTGGAAGTAGCATCAGGTCTCATTTCACAAGCCAACAAGAGTGCACCTTGTTAAAACTCACAACTCTCTACTCAAGGAAGGGACACTGCCCACTACAGCCAAGGAGAACTTCTATAGAAAACTTCCCTGAAGGAAATAGCAGTCAAAACACAGCAGAATGTACTTGGAACATATCAGAGACCCTTCCCAGGACACCAGTCCCATGATACTATATAGCTTCTTTTTCATAAAGCCATTACTTTCAGGAGCAAGAAACATAACAGGCATTCCTAAGACAGAGACATAACAAAATGCCAAGACAGAGGACTTCATCCTAAAAGAAAGAAAAACAAATGGCCACAGCCAGGGATCTAAAGAAAGATATACATAATATGCCTCATGGATAATTTAAAACAACAATGATAAAGATGCTATTTGACTTGGGAAAAGAATGGAGACATCAAGAAGACCTTTAGTGTAGAGCTAAAGAGCTAAGGAGTGTACATGTTGTGATGAGCACTGGGTGTTATATGCAACTAATGTATCAGTGAACACTACACCAAAAACTAATGATGTACTATATGGTGGGTAACTGAACATAATTTAAAGATATATAAATAAAACAGTCAAAAAAGAAAAATTTAATAACTGAGATTTGAAACTGACAGGATGCAGTGAACACGAGGTTCACTTGGATGGAAGAGGCAGAGGAACAAGTGAGTGATTTAGAAGATAAAATAATGTAACATAACTAAGCTGAACAAAACAGAGAAAGAAGAATAATTCAACATGAGAATTGACTTAGAGAACAGAGTGACTATCAAACACAATAACATTAATATCATAGGAGTCCTGGAAGAAGTAAAGAGAACAGGGGGTAGGAAATTTATTTGAGGAAATGATAGCCAAAAAATTCTCTAATCTAGAGAAGGAATCAGACATCCAAATCCAGGAAGCACAGAGAATTCACATCAAAATCAACAAAATCAAACTGACATCAAGATATATTGTAATTAAACTTGCAAAATATCCCAATAAAGAAGTCTTAAAAGAAGTCCTTAATTTACAAGAAAATACATTACAATAAGACTAGTTGGATATTTCTTAACATAAATTTGGCAGCCCAGAAGAGAGTGGCATAATATATCAATCTGCTGAATGACGATATTGTGCAGACTAGAATAATCTATCCAAAAGGGTATAATTCAGTTAATTACTGAATTATAATTCAATAGTTACTCTGATTGTAAATGGGATTAACGTTCCAATCCAAACATATAGATATATTGAGAAAGAGAGGGGAGGGATCTATCTAAATGTGATCTACAAGAGACTAATTTTAGAGCAAAAGTCATCTGAAGATTGAAAGTAAAATGGAGAGACATTTGTCATACAAATGGCCATCAAATGAAAGCTAGTAGCAACACATAGACAAAAAAGATTTTAAACCAAGGTCTGTAACAGGAAATGTAGAAGGATACTATGTCATAATAAAGGGGACTATCTAACAAGAAGATGTAACAACTGTAAATATTTGCAACCAACATGGGATAACCCAGATATATAAAACAATTAATAATAAACATACAGAAACTAATGAATGATAATACAATAACAATAGGTGACAATAACACTCCAATTACATCAATGCACAGATCATCTAAGCAGAAAATCAACAAGGAATTAATGAAAGATACATTGGACCAGATGGACATAAAAGATATATTCAGAAAATTTATCCCAAAGCAGCAGAATAGATATTCTTTTTCAAGTTCACAAGGGGCATTCTCCAGAAAATCTCACATACTAGGTCACAAATCCAGTCTCAAAATATACACAAAGATTGAGGTCAAAATATGTGTTTTCTCTGACCACAATGCTATTAGACTTGAAGTGAACTATAAGAAAAAAATTGGAAAGACTACAAATATATGGAGGTTGAACAACATGCTACTAAACAATGAAAGTTTCAAATAAGAAATCAAAGTGGAAATTTAAAAAATGCATAGAAACAAATGAAAATGAAAATATGCAACGGTCCAAAACCTTTGGGATGCAACAAAGCAATCCAAGATATAAGTATATAAAAATACAGGCTCAGCAAAAAGCAAGAAAAATCTGAAATGAACAATGTAACCTTACATCTAAAAAGCAAGAAAAAGACAAACAAATAAAATCTAAAGCCAGCAGAAGTAAGGAAATAATAAATATCTGAACAGAAATAAATGACACAGAAACAAATAATCAAATATTAAAATAAACAAATATTAATGAAGTCACAAAAGTTCATTTTAGCTTTTGTTTCCTTTGTCTTTGGAGACATATCTTTTTTTTTTTTCCATTTTATTTATTTTTTCAGCGTAACAGTATTCATTCTTTTTGCACAACACCCAGTGCTCCATGCAAAACGTGCCCTCCCCATTACCCACCACCTGTTCCCCCAACCTCCCACCCCTGACCCTTCAAAACCCTCAGGTTGCCCCAACCTCCCACCCCTGACCCTTCAAAACCCTCAGGTTGTTTTTCAGAGTCCATAGTCTCTTATGGTTCACCTCCCCTCCCCAATATCCATAGCCCCCTCCCCCTCTCCCAATCCCACCTCCCCCCAGCAACCCCCAGTTTGTTTTGTGAGATTAAGAGTCATTTATGGTTTGTCTCCCTCCCAATCCCATCTTGTTTCATTGATTCTTCTCCTATCCCCCTACCCCCCCCATGTTGCTTCTCCATGTCCTCATATCAGGGAGATCATATGATAGTTGTCTTTCTCCGATTGACTTATTTCACTAAGCATGATACACTCTAGTTCCATCCACGGCGTCGCAAATGGCAAAATTTCATTTCTTTTGATGGCTGCATAGTATTCCATTGTGTATATATACCACATCTTCTGTATCCATTCATCTGTTGATGGACATCTAGGTTCTTTCCATAGTTTGGCTATTGTAGACATTGCTGCTATAAACATTCGGGTACACGTGCCCCTTAGGATCACTATGTTTGTATCTTTAGGGTGAATACCCAGTAGTGCAATTGCTGGGTCATAGGGTAGTTCTATTTTCAACATTTTGAGGAACCTCCATGCTGTTTTCCAGAGTGGTTGCACCAGCTTGCATTCCCACCAACAGTGGAGGAGGGTTCCCCTTTCTCCACATCCTCTCCAGCATCTGTCATTTCCTGACTTGTTAATTTTAGCCATTCTGACTGGTGTGAGGTGATATCTCATTGTGGTTTTGATTTGTATTTCCCTGATGCCGAGTGACGTGGAGCACTTTTTCATGTGTCTGTTGGCCATCTGGATGTCTTCTTTGCAGAAATGTCTGTTCATGTCCTCTGCCCATTTCTTGATTGGATTGTTTGTTCTATGGGTGTTGAGTTTGCTAAGTTCCTTATATATTTTGGATACTAGCCCTTTATCTGACATGTCGTTTGCAAATATCTTCTCCCATTCTGTCAGTTGTCTTTTGGTTTTGTTAACTGTTTCCTTTGCTGTGCAAAAGCTTTTGATCTTGATGAAATCCCAATAGTTCATTTTTGCCCTCACTTCCCTTGCATTTGCTGTTGTTCCTAGGAAGATGTTGCTACAGCTGAGGTCGAAGAGGTTGCTGCCTGCATTCTCCTCAAGGATTTTGATGGATTCCTTTCTCACATTGAGGTCCTTCATCCATTTGGAGTCTATTTTCGTGTGTGGTGTAAGGAAGTGGTCCAATTTCATTTTTCTGCATGTGGCTGTCCAATTTTCCCAGCACCATTTATTGAAGAGGTTGTCTTTTTTCCATTGAACATTCTTTCCTGCTTTGTCGAAGATTAGTTGACCATAGAGTTGAGGGTCGATTTCTGGGCTCTCTATTCTGTTCCACTGATCTATGTGTCTGTTTTTGTGCCAGTACCATGCTGTCTTGATGATGACAGCGTTGTAATAGGGCTTGAAGTCCGGAATTGTGATGCCACCAACTTTGGCTTTGTTTTTCAATATTCCTTTGGCTATTCGAGGTCTTTTCTGGTTCCATATAAATTTTAGGATTATTTGTTCCATTTCTTTGAAAAAATGGATGGTATTTTGATAGGGATTGCATTAAATGTGTAGATTGCTTTAGGTAGCATAGACATTTTCACAATATTTATTCTTCCAATCCAGGAGCATGGAACATTTTTCCATTTTTTTGTGTCTTCCTCAATTTCTTTCATGAGTACTTTATAATTTTCTGTGTATAGATTCTTAGCCTCTTTGGTTAGGTTTATTCCTAAATATCTTATAGTTTTGGGTACAATTGTAAATGGGATTGACTCCTTAATTTCTCTTTCTTCAGTCTTGTTGTTGGTGTACAGAAATGCAACTGATTTCTGTGCATTGATTTTATATCCTGACACTTTACTGAATTTCTGTACAAGTTCTAGCAGTTTTGGAGTGGAGTCTTTTGGCTTTTCCACATATAGTATCATATCATCTGCGAAGAGTGATAGTTTGACTTTTTCTTTGCCAATTTGGATGCCTTTAATTTATTTTTGTTGTCTGATTGCTGAGGCTAGGACTTCTAGTACTATGTTGAATAGCAGTGGTGATAATGGACATCCCTGCCGTGTTCCTGACCTTAACGGAAAAGCTTTCAGTTTTTCTCCATTGAGAATGATATTTGCGGTGGGTTTTTCATAGATGGCTTTGATAATATTGAGGTATGTGCCCTCTATCCCTACACTTTGAAGTATTTTGATCAGGAAGGGATGCTGTACTTTGTCAAATGCTTTTTCAGCATCTATTGAGAGTATCATATGGTTCTGGTTCTTTCTTTTATTAATTTGTTCTATCACATTGATTGATTTGCAGATGTTGAACCAACCCTGCAGCCCTGGAATAAATCCCCCTTGATCGTGGTGAATAATCCTTTTAATGTACTGTTGAATCCTATTGGCTAGTATTTTGGCGAGAATTTTTGCGTCTGTGTTCATCAAGGATATTGGTCTGTAGTTCTCTTATTTGGTGGGATCCTTGTCTGGTTTTGTGATCAAGGTGATGCTGGCCTCATAAAATGAGTTTGGAAGTTTTCCTTCCATTTCTATTTTTTGGAACAGTTTCAGGAGAATAGGAATGAGTTCTTCTTTAAATGTTTGGTAGAATTCACCTGGGAAGCCGTCTGGCCCTGGGCTTTTGTTTGTTTGGAGATTTTTGATGACTGTTTCGATCTCCTTACTGGTTATGGGCCTGTTCAGGTTTTCTATTTCTTCCTGGTTCAGTTGTGGTAGTTTATATGTCTCTAGGAATGCATCCATTTCTTCCAGATTGTCCAATTTGTTGGCGTAGAGTTGCTCATAGTATGTTCTTATAATTGTCTGTATTTCTTTGGTGTTAGTTGTGAACTCTCCTCTTTCATTCATGATTTTATTTATTTGGGTCCTTTCTCTTTTGTTTTTGATGAGTCTGGCCAGGGGTTTATCAATCTTATTGATTCTTTCAAAGAACCAGCTCCTAGTTTCATTGATTTTTTCTATTGTTTTTTTTGGTTTCTATTTCATTGATTTCTGCTCTGATCTTTATGATTTCTCTTCTCCTGCTGGGTTTAGGGTTTCTTTCTTGTTCTTTCTCCAGCTCCTTTACGTGTAGGGTTAGGTTTGTACTTGAGACCTTTCTTGTTTCTTGAGAAAGGCTTGTACCACTATATATTTTCCTCTCAGGACTGCCTTTGCTGTGTCCCACAGATTTTGAACTGTTGTGTTTTCATTATCATTTGTTTCCATGAATTTTTTCAGTTTTTCTTTAATTTCCTGGTTGACCCATTCATTCTTTAGAAGGATGCTGTTTAGTCTCCATGTATTTGGGTTCTTTCCAGCTTTCCTCTTGTGATTGAGTTCTAGCTTCAGAGCATTGTGGTCTGAAAATATGCAGGGAAGGATCCTAATCTTTTGATACCGGTTGAGACCTGATTTGTGACCCAGGATGTGATCTATTCTGGAGAAGGTTCCATGTGCACTAGAGAAGAATGTGTATTATATTGCTTTGGGATGAAATGTTCTGAATATATCTGTGATGTCCATCTGGTCCAGTGTGTCATTTAAGGCCTTTATTTCCTTGTTGATCTTTTGCTTGGATGATCTGTCCATTTCAGTGAGGGGAGTGTTCAAGTCCCCTACTATTATTGTATTATTATTGATGTGTTTCTTTGATTTTGTTATTAATTGGTTGATATAGTTGGCTGCTCCCACGTTAGGGGCATAGATATTTAAAATTGTTAGATCTTCTTGTTGGACAGACCCTTTGAGTAGGATATAGTGTCCTTCCTCATCTCTTATTATAGTCCTTGGCTTGAAATCTAATTGATCTGATATAAGGATTGCTACCCCAGCTTTCTTCTGATGCCCATTAGCATGGTAAATTGTTTTCCACCCCCTCCCTTTAAATCTCGAGGTGTCTTCAGGTCTAAAATGAGTTTCTTGTAGGCAACATACTGATGGGTTTTGTTTTTTTATCCATTCTGATAACCTGTGTCTTTTGATTGGGGCATTTAGCCCATTAACATTCAGGGTAACTATTGAGAGATATGAATTTAGTGCCATTATTAGCTTGTAAGGTGACTGTTACTGTACATTGTCTCTGTACCTTTCTGATCTACTACTTTTAGGCTCTCTCTTTGCTTAGAGGACCCCTTTCAATATTTCCTATAGAGCTGGTTTGGTGTTTGCAAATTCTTTCAGTTTTTGTTTGTCCTGGAAGATTTTTATCTCTCCTTCTATTTTCAATGATAGTCTAGCTGGATAGAGTATTCTTGGCTGCATGTTTTTCTCGTTGAGTGTTCTGAATATATCATGCCAGCTCTTTCTGGCCTGCCAGGTCTCTGTGGATAAGTCTGCCACCAATCTAATATTTTTACCATTGTATGTTACAGACTTCTTTTCTCGGGCTGCTTTCAGGATTTTCTCTTTGTCACTAAGACTTGTAAATTTTACTATTAGGTGATGGGGTGTGGACCTATTCTTGTTGACTTTGAGGGGGGTTCTCTGCATCTCCTGGATTTTAATGCTTGTTCCCTTTGCCATATTAAGGAAATTCTCTCCAATGATTCTCTCCAATAGACCTTCTGCTCCCCTCTCTGTTTCTTCTTCTTCTGGAATCCCAATTATTCTAATGTTGTTTCGTCTTATGGTGTCACTTATCTCTCAAATTCTCCCCTCATGGTCCAGTAGCTGTTTGTCCCTCTTTTGCTCGGCTTCCTTATTCTCTGTCATTTGGTCTTCTATATCACTAATTCTTTCTTCTGCCTCATTTATCCTAGCAGTGAGAGCCTCCATTTTTGATTGCACCTCATTAATAGCTTTTTGATTTCAACTTGGTTAGATTTTAGTTCTTTAATTTCTCCAGAAAGGGCTTTAATATCTCCAGAGAGGGTTTGTCTAATATCTTCCATGCCTTTTTCAAGCCCGGCTAGAATGTTCAGAATCGTCATTCTGAACTCTTGATCTGACATATTACCAATGTCTGTGTTGATTAGGTCCCTAGCCTTCGGTATTGTCTCTTGTTCTTTTGTTTGTGGTGATTTTTTCCGCCTTGTTATTTTGTCCAGATAAGAGGATATGAAGGAGCAAATAAACTACTAAAAGGGTGGCAAAGACCCCAGAAAAGTGTGCTGTAACCAAATGAGAAGAGACCCCAAATTGTGGGGGGGAGAAAGGGATAAAAACAGGTTCTGAAAAAAAAAAAGAAAAAAAAAAGAAAAAAAATTAAAAAATAAAACAAATAAAAAAAATATAAAAAAGAAAGAAGAAATATATATATTTGGAGGAACTAGTCAAAAAACGTTAAAAAAGAAAAGGGTAAAAGTTTTAAAAAATTAAGAAAAAAAGAAGAAAAAAGAAAAAAGGAAAAAAAATTGAAAAAAGAAAAAAAAATTGAAGTAGCCACAAGACTAAAGAATCATGGGGAGAAAGCCATGAGTTCCGTGCTTTGCTTCCTCCTCCTCTGGAATTGCTCTGCTGTCTTAGGAATTGAACCTGCTTTCTCCTTGATAGATGAACTTCTTCCTGGCTGGATATTTTGTTGATCTTCTGGGGAAGGGGCCTGTTGTAGTGACTCTCAAGTGTCTTTGCCCGAGGCAGGATTTCACCGCCCTTACTGGCAGCCGGACTAAGTAATTGGCTCAGGTTCACTTTTGGGAGCTTCTGTTCTCTGAACGCTTTCCATAGAGTTCTGGAGGATGGGAATGAAAATGGCGGCCTCCCAGTCTCCGGCCCGGAGGAGCCGAGAGCCTGGGGCCCCACTCCTCAGTGCGCCCCCAGAGGACAGCACCCAATCACTCCCGTATCCCCAGCCTCTAGCCACGCTCCGAGCTCACCCAGCCCGCGACCAGTTCAAGGTAACCCAGAGCTGAGAGTTCAGTCCTCGGCTCTGTCTCTGCAGCCGGCTTCTCCGTTCTAATACCTGCGAGCTCTCCGACACTCTGACACCCCCGATCCTTCTGTGACCCTGCGGGGCCTGGGGCCATGCTGACCCCACGTGGGCTTCACCCTGGTTTAGCCTCTGGAGCAATGTCCCTCAGTGGAACAGACTTTTAAAAGTCCTGATTTTGTGCTCCATTGCTCTGCCGCTTGCCGGGAGCCGGCCCCTCCCCCCACGGTCTATCTTCCCGTCGTTTTAGATTCACTTCTCCGCCAGTCCTACCTTTCAGAAAGTGGTTGATTTTCTGTTTCTAGAGTTGCTGTTCTTCTTCTCTTTGCTCTCCTGTTGGATTTGTAGGTGTTTGCAATGTTTAGATAAGCTATCGAGCTGATCTCCTGCTACCTGGTGTAGTCTCAGGCTGCTACTTCTCCGCCATCTTGACTCTCCCCCTCTTTGGAGACATATCTTGAAAGAAGTTGCTGTGGCTGATATTGAAGAGGTCACTGTCTATGTTCTCCTCTAGGATTCTGATGGATTCCTGTCTCACGTTGAGGTCTTTTATCCATTTCGAGTTTATCTTTGTGTACGGTGTAAGAGAATAGTTGAGTTTCATTCTTCTACCTATAGCTGTCCAGTTTTCCCAGCACCATTTATTAAAGGACTGTCTTTTTTCCACTGTATATTTTCTCCTGTTTTGTCGAAGATTATTTGACCATAGAGTTGAGGGTCCATATCTGGGCTCTCTACTCTGTTACACTGGTCTATGTGTCTGTTTTTATGCCAGTACCACACTGTCTTGGTGATCACAGCTTTGTAGTAAAACTTGAAATCAGGTAACATGATGCCACCAGTTTTGTTTTTGTTTTTCAACATTTCCTTAGCAATTCGGGGTCTCTTCTGATTCCATACAAATTTTAGGATTATTTGCCCCAGCTCTTTGAAAAATACTCGTGGAATTTTGATCAGAATGGCATTAAAAGTATAGATTGCTCTAGGCAGTATAGACATTTTAACAATGTTTATTCTACCGATCCAAGAGCATAGAATGGTCTTCCATCTTTTTGTGTCTTCATTTTCTTTCATGAGTGTTCTTTTTTTTTTTAAAGAGACTTCAGGCCTTACCTATTTTTTAAAGATTTTTTTATTTTATTTATTTGATAGACAGAGATCACAAGTAGGCAGAGAGGCAGGCAGAGAGAGAGGAAGGGAAGCAGGCTCCCTGCTGAGCAGAGAGCCCAATGCGGGGCTTGATCTAAGGAACCTGGGATCATGACCTGAGCCAAAGGCAGAGGCTTTAAGCCACTGAACCACCCAGGCACCCATCATGAGTGTTCTATAGTTCCTTGAGTACAGATCCTTTACCTCTTTGGTTAGGTTTATTAACAGGTATCTTACGGTTATTGATGCTATAGTAAATGGAATCAATTCTCTAATTTCCCTTTCTGTATTTTCATTGTTAGTGTATAAGAAATCCACTGATTTCTGTACTTTAACTTTGTATCCTGTCTCGTTACTGAATTGCTGTATGAGTTCTAGTGGTTCGGGGGTGGAGTTTTTTGGGTTTTCCGTATAAAGTATCATGTCATCAGTGAAGAGAGTCTTCATTGCCAATGTGGATACCTTTTATTTCTCTTTGTTGTCTGATTGCTATTGCTTGGACTTCTAATACTATGTTGAACAAGAGTGGTGAGAGTTGGCATCCTTGTCGTGTTCCTGATTTCAATGGGAAGGCTGTGAGCTTTTTCCCATTGAGGATGATATTCGCTGTGGGTCTTTCATAGATAGAATTTATGAAGTTCAGGAATGTTTCCCCATCCCTATACTTTGAAGCATTTTAATCAGGAACAGATACTGGATTTTGTCAAATGCTTTTTCTGTATTCATTGAGGGGACCTTGTGGTTCATCTTTTATTGATTTATCTTCTTTTATTGATTTGTTCTATCACATTGATTGATCTGTGAACATTGAACTATTCTTGTAACCCAGGGATGAACCCCACCTGGTCATGGTGGATAATCTTTTTAATGTGCTGTTGCATCCTATTTGCTAGGTTCTTGTTGAGAATCTTAGCATCCATATACATCAATGATATTTGTCTGAAAGTCTCTTTTTTGGTTGTGGTCTTTGCCTGGTTTGGGGATCAGGGTAATGCTGGCTTCATAAAAAGAGTCTGGAAGTTTCCCATCTGTTTCAATTTTTGAAACAACTTCAGGAGAATAGGTGTTATTTCTTCTTTGAATGTTTGGTAGAATTCCCCAGGGAATCCGTCAAGTCCTGGCTCTTGTGTTTTGGGAGGCTTTTGATCACTGTTTTAATATTGTTACTAGACATTTGTCTATTCATGTTGTCAGTTGCTTCCTTGTTCAAATTTGGAAGTTTTCCAAGAATAGACAACCCATGGAATGGGAGAAGATATTTGCAAATGACAATACAGACAAAGGATTGATATCCAGGATGTATAAAGAACTTCTCACACTCAACACACACAAATCAGATAATCATGTCAAAAAAAAATGGACGGAAGACATGAACAGACAGTTCTCCAATGAAGACATACAAATGGCTATCAGACACATGAAAAAAAATGTTCATTATCACTAGCCATCAGAGATATTCAAATTAAAACCACACTGAGATACCAACTTACACCAGTTAGAATGGCCAAAATTAGCAAGACAGGAAACAACATGTGTTGGAGAGGATGTGGAGAAAGGGGAACCCTCTTACACTGTTGGTGGGAATGCAAGTTGGTGCAGCCACTTTAGAGAACAGTGTGGAGATTCCTCAAGAAATTAAAAATAGAGCTTCCCTATGACCCTGCAATTGCACTGCTGGGTATTTACCCCAAAGATACAGATGTAGTGAAAAGAAGGGGCATCTGTACCCCAATGTTTATAGCAGCAATGGCCACGGTCACCAAACTGTGGATAATACCAAGATGCACTTCAACAGACGAATGGATAAGGAAGATATAGTCCATATACACTATGGAGTATTATGCCTCCATCAGAAAGGATGAATTCCCAACCTTTGTAGCAACATGGACGGGACTGGAAGAGATTATGCTGAGTGAAATAAGTCAAGCAGAGAGAGTCATGTATCATATGGTTTCACTTATTTGTGGAGCATAACAAAGAACATGGAGGACATGGGGAGATGGAGAGGAGAAGGGAGTTGTGGGAAATTGGAAGGGGAGATGAACCATGAGAGACTATAGACTCTGAAAAACAATCTGAGGGTTTTGAAAGGGCTGGGGGTGGGAGGTTGGGGGAGCCAGGTGGTGGGTATTATGGCGGCACGTGTAGCATGGAGCACTGGGTGTGGTGAATAAACAATGAATTCGGTTATGCTGAAAAGAAATTAATAAAATAAAATGCAGTGGAAAACAAAACAAAACAAAAACAAAAACAAACAAAAAAAAAACCAAAACAACAATAACAACCACAAATCAATGAAACCAGAAGCTGGTTCTTTGAAATGTTAATAAAGTTTATAAATCGCTATCCAGACTTATTAAAAAGAAAAGAGAAAGGCCAAAAATAGATAATGTAACAAGCAAGAGAGGAGATATAGTAAAAAACACCACAGAAATATAATTATAAGATCATTTTATGAAAAATTATATTCCAAGAAAATGGTCCACCTCCAAGAAATGGATAAAGTTCTAGAAACATAAATTATATCAAAACTGTAATAAGAAGAAACAGAAAACTAGAACACACCAATAACCATTGTAATTAATTCAGTAACCAAAAAAGTCCCAGCAACGTCCAGGACCACATGACTTTGCAAGTAAATTGTGCCAAACATTTAAAGAAGAGTTAACATCTCTTCTTCTAAAACTATTCCAAAAAATAGAAAAGGAAGGAAAACTTACAATATAATTTGAGGCTAACATTATTCTTATTGTTTATAACATTATCCTTATTAACAATATCCAGAAAAGGACTACATTAACAAAAAGGAAACTGTAGGCCAATATACCTGGTGAAAATGAATGCAAAAATTTTGAGACGCCTGGGTGGCTCAGTTGGTTTGGCTGCTCCCTTTGGCTCAGGTCATGATCCCAGTGTCCTGGGATCCAGTCCCGCATTGGACTCCTTGCTCAGCGGGGAGCCTGCTCCTCTCTCTGCCTCTGCCTGCCGCTCTGCCTGCTTGTGTTCTCTCTCTCTGACAAATAAATAAATAAAATCTTAAAAAAAAGAAAATGAATGCAAAAAGTTTTAAAAATAAAATGTTATCAAATCAAAGCCAATAGTACATTAAAAGAATCATTCACTGCAATCAAGTGGGAAGTATTCTCTGGATCCTAGGGTGGTTCACACTTGCAAATCAAACAATGTGGCACTTAATATTAATAAAAAGAAATGTTAAGAATAACTCATACCCAAAAACTAAATAATTAAGATAAAATAGGCCGAAGACATGAAAAATATTTTTCCAAAGAAATCATGGAGATCGCCAACAGACACAGGAAAAGATGCTCAACATCAGTCAACATCAGGGAGAAAACAGGTCAAAACTACCATGAGATCTCACCTCATCCCTGTCAGAATGGCTAATATTAACAACACAGGTAACCAATGGGTTTGGCAAGGACGAGGAGTAAGGGGAACATTTTTCTAATGTTGGTGGGAATCCAGACTGATGCAACTACTCTGGACAACAGTATGGAGGTCCCCCAAAACACTAAAATATATTACTGCTCTATGATTCAGCAATTACACTACCAGGTATTTACCCAAAGGATTAAAAAAAATAGTGATTCAAGGGAAACATTCACCCTGATGTTTATAGCAGCATTATCAACAACAGGCAAATTATGGAAAAAAACAAAATGTCCATCAACTGATGAATGAATAAAGAAAAGGTCACACACACACACACACACACACACACACACACACACATGCACATACACACACACAATGGACTACTACTCATCCATTAAAAATAATGAAAGTTTGCCACTTACAAGATGTGGATGGAGCTAGAGACAATTATGCTAAGTGAAATAAGTCAGTTGAGGAAAATACAAATATCATTAATTTCATTCATAGGTGGAATTTAAGAAATAAAACAAACAAATATGGGGCGAAGAGAGTAAGCCAAGAAATAACTCTTAACTATAGAGAAAAAACTGATGGTTACTCTAGCAGAGGTGGATGGGATGTGATGGGTTTAATAATTGATGGGTACTAAGGTGGACCTTTATTGTGATGAGCACTAGGAGATATATGTAAGTGATTAATCATTAAATTCTACACCTGGAATTAATATTGCACTGTTGGTTAACTAATTGGAATTTAATTTAATTTAATTTAATTTAATTTAAATTTTGAGAAATAATAAGGATATGTCACATATACACGGTGAAACATTACTCAGCTCTAAACAAAAACAAACAACAATAACAACAACAAAAACCACAATCTTGTTATTTGTGACAATTTAGATGGACGTACAGGGTATTACCCTAAACCAAACAAAGAAAAATACCATATAATTTTACTTCTTTGTGGAATCTAGAAAACAAAACAAATGAACAAATAAATAAAACAAGCAATAAATAAATAAAATCTTAAAAAAAAGGGGGCGCCTGGGTGGCTCAATAGGTTAAGCCTCTGCCTTCAGCTCAGGTCATGATCTCAGGGTCCTGGCGTCAAGCCCCGCATGGGGCTCTCTGCTCAGTGGGGAGCCCGCTTCCCCTTCTCTCTCTGCCTGCCTCTCTGCCCACTTGTGATCTCTCTCTCTGTCAAATAAATAAATAAAATCTTTAAAAAAATAAAAAAAAATAAAACAAGCAAAATAAACTCATTGATACAGAAAACAAATTGAAGGTTATCAAGTGATGGAGGATGGGGAGATAAGTCAAGTATGTTAATGTGATTCAAAGGCACCCAATTTCAGCTAGGAATTAAATATGTCATAGGAATTAAGAGTCCAGCAACTGGAGTATAGTTAGTAACATTATAATAACTTTGTAAGGTTACAGACTACAGGCACACTTACCGTGTTGAAGATTTTGTAATTTATATAATTGTCAAATTAATATGGTATATCTTCAGCTAAAATAATATTGTATGTCAATTTTATTTCAATTAAAAAAGTAAACAGCATTTAAATACTAAATACAAATAAATAGAATACTAATCTATAAAAAATCATTTAAGTGAGGAAAAAAAAACCAGAATGTCTATTAGCCTTTATTATAATGAACCAGGTCTACATACAATGAACTTCCTTAAGTTTTGTTTTTCTGGGAAAGTCTTTGTCTCTTCCTCACTTCATTTTTTTAAAAAAATATTTATTTATTAAAGATTGAAAGTGAGAGAGAGAGCAGGAGCAAGGGAGAGTGACAGAGGGAAAGGGGGAGGGAGAAGCTCAAGCAGGATTCCTGCTGGATGTGGAGCCTGAGAGAACCCTGAGATCACAACCTGACACAAAATCAAGAGTTGGATACACAATAGACTGAACCACCCAGGTGCTCCTCTTCTTCACTTTCTTAAGGATAATTTTGCCAAGCACTATATTCTTGGTTGCTAGGTGTTTGTTTGTTTTTCTTTCTGCAGTGTTTGTTTGTTTTTCTTTCAGCACTTTTAGTAATAGCATCCCTTTCACTTCCAGCCTGAATGATTTTTGATGAGAAACCCACTAATAGTGATATAGAGATTCCCATGTATGTGATAAATTGCTTTCCTAATTCTCCTTTCAAAATTATCTCTATGAATTTTGACAATTTGATTTTGATACATGTTTTAGTGTAGTCCTTTTTGAGTGTATCATATTTGGGATCCTATGGTTTTCATGATTTTGATACATGTTTTAGTGTAGTCCTTTTTGAGTGTATCGTATTTGGGATCCTATGGTTTTCATGAATTTCCTTCCCACATTTTAGACATATGAAATATGTTAAATTATTTATTTTAATTTTTAAAATTATTTTTAAAGATTTTATTTATTCATTTTAGAAATAGAGAGAGAGAGGAAGCACAACCAGGAGGGAGAGACAGAGTGAGAAACAGAATCCCTGCTGAGCCAGTAGCCAGATAAGGGGCTTAATCCCAGAACCTGGTTATCATGACTGAGCCAAAGGCAGACATTTAACCATTGAGCCACCCAGGTTCCCCATCATGTAATTATTTAAGAAAGTTTTGTGTCTCCCTCTTTCTTCTCCTACCTCTTCCTCCTATTCTTCTCCACCTATTCCTCCTCCTATAATGCCTTCTTCACTCTTTTTCATTCTGTTTTTCCTTTTGTACTTCTGACCGGATAATTTCAAATGACCTGTTTTTTTTAGTTCACATACTCGTTCTTCTGTTTTCAAGTGTGCTGTTGAAAGGTTTTTGTTGTTGTTGTTGTTAGTTCTGTTTTGTTTTGTTTCAGCTTTGTTATTTCTGTTTTGTTTGTTGTTTAGCTTCCAAATTTGTTTAGTTATTTTTTACAGTTTCCCTCTCTTTGTTGATTATCCCATTTTGGTCAGGCATTTTTTTCTGATTTGTTTAATTATCTGTATCCTTTATAATTCACTGACGCTTCTTCAAGACAACCATTTTTGAATTTATTACTAAGCATTTTACTGATCTCCCATTCTTTTAGCTTAAATACTGTTTTTTTTTTTTAAATTTATTGTCTTGGGTTTTTTTTTTCCCTGATTCCTCATGTTTCTTTCAGCATTTGATGCCTATACATTTAAAGAAATAGTTATCTCTTACAGTCTATACTAAGTGATTCTAAATCCAAAAGAACTTCAATAATCAGACTAAGAGATTCTGGCAACCCTTAAACAGAAAACTTCTCTACTTTTCCTTTGTTCTTAGCTGCACCCACAAAATTATGCCTGGTCAAACAGTTATCCTGGTGACATAAGATAAAATCTGGTTTCTTGGGGCACAAAGAGGAAGGATGGGATTTAAGAGGCCCAGATAACTCTTTTTCCTTCATCCCTGGGGATAAGCTTCAGGCTATGTAACTTCTCTGAATCTCAAGGGGCTTTTCTGGGCTGCTTGAATTTTTTTTTTGGTCCCATCTCCGTTATTCTTTAATATCTTAGTAGTGTAAAATATGCTGACTCATCAGTACTTTATGTGGGATGAAACAGAAAATTCTCCACTATTCAATACATTCAAAATTATAGGGATGCTAGATGGTTGGCCCAGTTTTTCTTCCTTTCTGAAAAGGAGAAATCATGGGCTGATAGTATCATTTTCAGACTTCATCTGTGCTGACTTAAGGATGGGGTTAATGCAGGTAACATAAAATTGCCCTTAGTACCTGGTTCCATGCACTTTTCTCAATTTTGTGCTCATTCGAGGTACTACAATTCCTTAACTGTATCCTGAGCTTTTAATGAAAATAATTTGAACAAAATATTGTTATTGAATTGATGTTTCCTGAGGGAATAGGGTTTCCTAATCATAAATCTTGCTAATGTCACATTTTTTAAAAGATTTTATTAATTTATTTGACAGATAGAGAGATCACAAGTAGGCAGAGAGTCAGGCAGAGAGAGAGAGAGATGGGGAAGCAGGCTCCCTGCTAAGCAGAGAGCCAGATGAGGGCCTTGATCCCAGGACCCTGATATCATGACCTGAGCCAAAGGCAGAGGCTTAACCCACTGAGCCACCCAGGTGCCTCCTAATGTCACTCTTTAGGAATATTTCAGGCTACTCAGTGTAGAAAATGTGCATTCCAAATTCCAGACTTTGGTTTGGTATGTCTCCCTCTCTGCTTTTTTCCCATTCAATTTTCCTCCCCTGCCCCCGTAATCCTCCACACTATCCTTTATGTTCCACATATGAATGAAACCATATGATAAATGACTCTCGGCTTGACTCATTTCACTTAGCATAATTCCCTCAATCCCCATCCATGTTGAGTAAAAGTGGAGTATCCATCTTTCATGATGGCTGAGTAATATTCCACTGTGTATATCTTCTTTATCCATTCATCTGTTGGAGGGCATCTCAGCTCCTTCCACTGTTTGGCTATTGTGGATATTGCTGCTATGAACATTGGAGTGCATATGGCCCTTCTTTTCACTACATCTGTATCTTTGGAGCAAATACCAAGTAGTGCAATTGCTGAGTTGCAGCTTACCTCTGTTGTTAACATCTTGAGGAACCTCCATACAGTTTTACAGGGTAGTTGTACCAGCTTGCATTCTAACCAATAGTTCAGGAGGGTTCCACTTTCTCCACATCTTCTCCAACCTTTGTTGTTTCTTGTTAATTATTTTTTTGGTTTTTTTTTGTTTTGTTTTGTTTTCTTTTCTGAAGCTCGCTCTTTTTATTTGTTTTTCGATACACTTAGGAATTACTTGTGGCAAGCAGTTTGCATGCATTTTTCTTTTTTATTTTAATTTGCTTATTTTCAGCGTAACAGTATTCATTGTTTTTGCACCACACCCAGTGCTCCATGCAATATGTGCCCTATCTATTACCCACCACCCTCTTCCCCAACCTTCCACCCCCCGCCCCTTTAAAGCCCTCAGGTTGTTTTTCAGAGTCCATAGTCTCTCACGGTTCATCTCCCCTTCCAATTTCTCTCAACTCCTTTCTCCTGTCCATCTCCCATGTCCTCCATGTTTTATGTTATGCTCCACAAATAAGTGAACCATATGATACTTGACTCTCTCTGCTTGACATATTTCACTCAGCATAATGTCTTCCAGTCCCGTCCATGTTGCTACAAAAGTTTGGTATTCATCCTTTCTGATAGAGGCATAATACTCCATCGTGCATATATACCACATCTTCCTTATCCATTCGTCCATTGAAGGACATCTTGGTTCTTTCCACGACCTTGACCGTGGTCATGGCTGCAATAAACTTTGGGGTACTGATGGCTCTTCTTTTCACTACACCTGTATCTTTGGAGTAAATACCCAGCAGAGCAATTGCAGGGTCATAGGGAAGCTCTATTTGTAATTTCTTGATGAATATCCACACTGTTCTCCAAAGTGGCTGCACAAAATTGCATTCCAACCAACAGTAAAAGAGGGATCCCATTTCTCCACAACCTCTCCAACCCATTTTGTTTCCTGTATTGCTATTTTGGCCATTCTAAGTGGTGTCAGGTGGTATCTCAATGTGGTTTTAATTTGAAACTCCCTGATGGCTAGTGATGATGAACATTTTTTCATGTGTCTGATAGCCATTTGTATGTCTTCATTGGAGAAGTGTCTGTTCATAACTTGTGCCAATTTTTGATATGATTATCTGTTTTGTGTGTGTTGAGTTTGAGGAGTTCTTTATAAAACTTGGATATCAACCTTTTGTCTGTACTCTCATTTGTAAATATCTTAGCCCATTCCATGGGCTGTCTCTTTGTTTTGTTGACTGTTTCCTTTGCTGTGCGAAGCTTTTGATCTTGATGAAGTCCCAAAAGTTCACTTTTGTTTTTGTTTCCTTTGCCTTTGGAGACATATCTTGAAAGAAGTTGCTGTGGCTGATATCAAAGACGTTTCTGCCTATGTTCTCCTCTAGTATTCTGATGGATTCCAGTCTCACATTGAGGTCTCTTATCCATTTTGAGTTAAACATTGTGTACAGTGTAAGAGAATGGTCGAGTTTCATTCTACATATCGCTGTCCAGTTTTCCCAGCACCATTTATTGAAGAGACTGTCTCTTTTACATTATATATTTTTCCCGGTTTTGTCGAAGATTATTTGACCATAGAGTTGAGGGTCCATATCTGGGCTATTCACTCTGTTCCACTGTTCAAAGTGTCTGTTTTTATCCAGTACCATGCTGTCTTGGTCATCACAGCTATGTAGTAAAGCTTGAAATCAGGTAACGTGATGCAACCAGTTTTGTTTTTCTTTTCAACATTTCTTTCGCAATTCGGGGTCTCTTCTGATTCCATACAAATTTTAGGATTATTTGCTCCAGCTCTTTGAAAAATACCGGTGGAATTTTGATCGGAATGGCAGTAAAAGTATAGATTGCTCTAGGCAGTATAGACATTTTAACAATGTTTATTCTTCCAATCCAAGAGCATGGAACAGTCTTCCATCTTTTTGTGTCTTCTTCAATTTCTTTCATGAGTGTTCTGTAGTTCCTCGAGTACAGATCCTTTACCTCTTTGGTTAGGTTTATTCCCAGGTTTCTTACGGTTCTTGGTGCTATAGTAAATGGAATCAATTCTCTAATTTCCCTTTCTGTATTTTCGTTGTTAGTGTATAAGAAAGCCACTGATTTCTGTCCATTGACTTTGTATCCTGCCACGTTACTGAATTGCTGTATGAGTTCTAGTAGTTTGGGGGTGGAGTCTTTGGGGTTTTCCATAGCAAGAATCATGTCATCTGTGAAGAGGGAGAGTTTGACTTCT
Organism: Meles meles; assembly: GCF_922984935.1. Classification (NCBI taxonomy): domain Eukaryota; kingdom Metazoa; phylum Chordata; class Mammalia; order Carnivora; family Mustelidae; genus Meles; species Meles meles. The sequence continues at coordinate 27,679 of NW_025721421.1, forward strand.
TCCTTGACAATTTGGATACCTTTTATTTCTCTTTGTTGTCTGATTGCCATTGCTAGAACTTCAGATACTATGTTGAACAAGAGTGGTGAGAGTCGGCATCCTTGTCATGGTCCTGATCTCAACGGGAAGGCTGCAAGCTTTTTGCCATAGAGGATGATATTTGCTGTGGGTCTTTCATAGATAGATTATATGAAGTTCAGGAATGTTCCCTCTATCCCTATACTTTGAAGTGTTTTCAACAGGAACGGATGCTGGATTTTGTCAAATGCTTTTTCTGCATCAATTGAGAGGACCATGTGGTTCTTCTCTCTTCTCTTATTGATTTGTTCTATCATTTTTATTGATTTGCGAATGTTGAACCATCCTTGTAACCCTGGGATTAATCCCACCTGGTCATGGTGGATAATCTTTTTAATGTGTTGCTGGATCCTGTTTGCTAGGATCTTGTTGAGAATCTTAGCATCCATATTCATCAGTAATATTGGACTGAAATTCTCCATTATGGTAGGGTCTTTGCCTGGTTTGGGGATCAGGGTAATGCTGGCTTCATAAAAAGAGTCTGGATGTTTTTCTTCTGCTTGAATTATTTGAAACTCCTTAAGGGGAATTGGTGTTATTTCTTCTTTGAAAGTTTGGTAGAATTCCCAAGGAATCCATCAGGTCCTGGGCTCTTGTTGTTTGGGAGGTTTTTGATCATTGCTTCAATCTCATTACTAGATATTGGTCTATTAAGGTTGTCAATTTCTTCCTGGTTCAATTTTGTGTTTTTATTTTTCCAGGAATGGATCCATTTCATCTAGGTTGCTTAGCTTATTGGCATATAACTGTTGGTAATAATTTCTGATGATTGTTTCTATTTCCTTGGTGTTGGTTGTGATCTCTCCCTTTTCATTCATAATTTTATTAATTTGGACTTTCTCTCTTTTCTTTTGGATTAGTGTGGCCTATGGTTTATCAATCTTATTGATTCTTTCCAAAAACCAGCTTCTAGTTTCATTGATACATTCTACTGTGTCTCTGGTGTCTACCTCATTGATCTCTGCTCTAATCTTGATCATTTCCCTTCTTGCGTGTGGAGTTGGTTTGATTTGTTGTTGATTCTCCAGTTCTTTAAGGTGTAGAGAGAGCTGGTGTATTCTGGATTTTTCAATTTTTTTGAGGGAGGCTTGGATGGCTATGAATTTCCACCTTAGAACCGCGTTTGCTGTATCTCATAGGTTTTGGACCGAAGTGTCTTCATTCTCGTTAGTTTCCTTGAATTTTTAAGTTCTTCTTTGATCTCCTGGTTGATTCAAGCATTGTTAAGCAAGGTGGTCTTTAGCTTCCAGGTGTTTGAGTTCCTTCTGAACTTTTCCTTGTGATTGAGCTCCAGTTTCAAAGCATTATGATCTGAGAATATGCAGGGAATAATGTCAGTCTTTTGGTATCGGTTGAGTCCTGCTTTGTGACCCAGTATGTGCTCTATTCTGGAGAAGGTTCCATGTGCACTTGAGAAGAATGAGTGTTCTGTTGATTTAGGGTGGAATGTTCTGTATATGTCTATGAGGTCCATCTGGTCCAATGTTTCATTCAATGCTCTTATTTCTTTATTAATTTTCTGCTTCAATGATCTGTCTATTACTGAGAGAGGCATATTAAGATCTCCTACTATAAATATATTCATATCAATGTGACTCTTTATTTTGATTAATAGTTTTCTTATCTAATTTGTTCCTCCCATATTGGTTGCATAGATATTTACAATTGTTAGATCGTCTGGGTGAATAGTCCCTTTAAGAAGGATGGAGTGTCCTTCTGTATCTCTGACTACAGTCTTTAGCTTAAAATCTAATTTATCTGATATGAAAATCACTACCCCATCCTTCTTTTGGCCCACTGGCATGAAACTTGCTTCTCTATCCCTTCACTTTCAGTCTGGGTGTATCCTTAGGTTCAAAATGGGTCTCTTGAAGACAGCATATGGATGTGTCCTATCGTTTTATCCAATCTGCAGCCCTGTGTCATTTTATGGGCACATTTAGGCCATTCACTTTGAGAGTGATTATTGATAGATACGTTTTGATTGACATCATGTTACCTTTGAAGTTTTCTTCCGTAGATTGTCTCCATATTTCTGTTCAGTGATATTCTTCAGATTTTTTCTCTTTTATAGAACCCCTCTTAAAATTTCCTGCAGTGTCAGCTGGTGGTTGCATTGTCTTTTAAGCCTTGCCGGTCTTGGAAACTCTTGATCTCTCCATCCATTTTGAATGTCAGTCTTGCTGGATAAAGTATTCTTGGCTGCATTTTCTTCTCATTTCATCCTCTGAATATATTTTGCCAGCCCTTCCTGGCTTGCCAGGTCTCTGTCACAGTTCTGACATTATTCTAATGGGCTTTCCTCTGTATGTAAGGTGCCTCTTTGTCCTAGCTGCTTTTAAGAGGGTCTGTCTAGAAGCATAATTCTTCATTTAACTATTAGGTGTCATGAGGACTTTCGAGAATCTAAAATCTTGGGGGGAAACCGTTCTGCCTCTAGTACATGAATGTTGTTTCCATTCGTGAGATTGGGAGAATTTTCATAGACAACTTGTTCCATTATATCCTCTAGACTTCTTTCTTTTTCCTCCCCTTCAGTGATTCCAATAATTCTGACATTGGAACGTTCCATGGCATCATTTATTTCCCTCATTCTGTGTTCGTGGCTTCTGAGCTGTTTGTTCCAGGCTTCCTCCTGATCCTTTCTCTCTATCTGTTTGTCCTCCAGATCACTAATTCTATCCTCTGCCTCAGTTACCCTTGCTTTTAGAAAATTTAGATTAGATTGGAATTCATTGAGATCATTTTGGACATCATCCCTGGTGGCTTTCAGTTCTGCCCTAACATTGTGAGCATCATCCCTGGTGGCTTTCAGTTCTGCCCTAATCAATTCCATTTGGTCATCCATGGCTTTCTCCAACCTAGCTATTGCCTGGATAATTGTTAGCCTGAATTCCTTTTCCAACATATTGTCTATGTCAATAGCCATTAGCTCTGTTGCAGAAGGTCCATCCTCTGTATTTTTCTTCTGTTGGTCATTCCTCCTCCTACTTATGTTGGTAAGAGATGACTGAACAGATGCAGATGGATGTATTGATTGTGGTGCAGTCAAGGTCCAGGTGCACCCTGGAACGCTTCTGTGCAGTCAGGATTCCCCAACCAAATGAGAGAAATAAAAAAAGGAAAAGAAATAGAAAAGAAGAAAAAAAAAGAAAAGAAAAAAAGAGAGAGAGAGAGAGCGAGAGGGAGAGAGACAGGAAAAAAAGGGAAAATAGAAGAGAAGGCTCAGCCCAAATGGGCCCCAAGGTAAGATTTATGAAGTATACAAATAAAAACAGACAAACAAAAAGACTGATAAAAGTATATGGCAATGAGGAAGAAGCTCATCAGAAAGAACCCCAAGTATAAGTTTTATATCCTATCAGGACAAACACAAATACACAGAAACAGTGGTGGAAGGAAAAGATGGGAGAGTGGTTATAAATTCTCAGTGTGGGCGAGGAAGGTTATTTTGATTCTTCCTGGATGTATCTTGATGTATTTGTAAAGGGACTCAACTTTCCTAAGATAAAGAGCAATTCAAAATTGGTTTACCTCTTTCTCCAAGAGAAGCCTCAGAATGCTCTGCAGAGCTGCTGGCAGAGTAGGTTCTGAGTCACGGTCCCTGGGGATGCAGAATCTCCTCCTTGTATCCAATACCACGGCAGTGGTGGCTGTCTGGGCATTTCCAGACTGCCAGAGCGGTTCCAAGCAGTGATCGCACACTGAGATTTTCTCGCTGGCCCAGGCTTGGAATGCCTGGTTTTTCAGGATGTCAGAGCTCCTGGCTAGAGGAAAGCAAATTTGCTGCATAATGATCATAGGCCACAGACATCAATAAAAATCCATCTGCATCAGATAAATTAATGAAAAGAAACTCTGAGTTGCACATATGTTTCCAGAGAGATAATCAGAAACCATCTTGGGGACATTCCTGGAGATACAGTTCAGGTCCATGAGGGAGTTGACTAAGTAGAAAATACATGGGTGTGTGGAGGTGGGTGTCCAGGATGATCATGGACAGGTTACCAAACAGAGCCATTAGGAAAAGGAGAAAACTGAGAATGAAGAAAAACAGGATAATTCTTCATGGTGAGAATAACCCCAATAAGAATAAATCAGTTGATGTTTGGTTAATATTTTCTGTGTGTCATTAATTTAGTTTCCCCTAAAGGGAGACACATAATAAGTACAGAAAAAACAATCTCTTATTAATTCATTATTTTAGTTCCACTCTGACTTATTCAGGACACATTGCCTCTCTTAAAAAAATTAGCACATATCTTGAAAAAAATCTCCTCATAGTTAAAAATCTTGATGTCATACAAATATCAAACTCCAAAATAGTTCATAGAAATGTGTAAATTTGTAAGGATAATATATTTCGGTGACTTTATTAAGATACCCATATTTTATTTTTCTGTATAAGTTTAGTTATTATCAATGGCAGTCTTAGTACTTGTTATATATGCATTGTAAGGCAGTGTAAATGCATAAATTATAGACCCGTACATAAATATATTTTATGACACACAGGCAGTGATTTTTTTCTCTAAGTAAGCCCTAAGATTTCTGAAATTATAGTAGTCTATCAGGACACGGTGTAGATATATATCCTTTTGGTTTGTTCATTTGTTTGTTTTGGTGCCAAGACATATTATCTACTTCATTTTCCCCCAGAAGTCTACAATGAAGAGTTGTTGACAACTATAACTTATAAGAAGCTGATTTGGTCCTCCTCACTCTATATTGAAATGCTTTAAAGAAACTCCTTTCCTGACAGTTTTCTCTAAAATTTTATTTTAGCTCCTTGGTTCTGCTTACGCTCTCTGAAAATATCTGTATTATTCTTCTGCTTGTCACAATTATATAACAGTTAACATTGCTTTATGACACCTCTTCTTATTCTGTTTGACCTTTTGATTTTGTGTATTTAAAACACTTTCAATTTTTTGATAAGTGTGAGTTTAGCTCCTATATGTATCAATCTCTGTCATAGAAATCAACTAACATAATACAGAAGTAAATCTACATGACTTTAAATGAAGTGGGAAACAGAGTAGAGGGTGGAATCAGAGATAGAAAGGTGAAGAACACATTGGGTGAAGACGTTTTAAGGAACAGACACTTAAAAAGAGTAGGAGAAATGGCATTTTGAGAATATTCTAAGTAGGAAGGAGTGGAGAGAATCTTCTCCAGAAGGAATACCATCAGTGAGTAAAGCCCAGCATGCTGTGCCTACAAAGGATTGTAGTGCTTCACTCTCTCATACTTTTCTAGGATCAAAGCCATCAGAATATTGAGGAATTCTTTGTATGAAAGATAGACACACACCCATATAGTTATACTGAATTAAAAATGACCTACATAAATGCCTGGTTGTGAATATTAAGGAGGTACGTATTGCATGGAGCACTGGGTGTGGTGCATAAACAATGAATCTTGGAACACAGAAAAAATAAAATTAAATTTAAAAAAAGATAAATGCAAGACCCTTTTACAACAAAAATGAGAATTTGTTAAATCCATACTAAAAATGTCATGTGTTATTTAAAATGAAGGGTCAAATAATAACCTTTTTAAAAATAAATGATAATAATTAATGTAATAAATGTAATGAAAGTTTGAAAAGATAAATTGATGAAAATCGACCAGAAAGCACAGTAAAACACAAAATTTGACACTTAGGAGAGAAAATAGAGTGAGAGGAATAATAAAAGATGACCCAACATATACTTATGGGCATTTCTGTAAATGTGTATGACATTCATTTTTTTTGACACAATATTTATTTATTTTTAATTTAATATTACAAAAAGACCTTTTTTCTTTCTTTTTTTTGTATCTATGAAAGAATCATGTTTATTTAAAATTAACACAATTTAACAATTGTCAAATGGGAAGAAAGAAATTACAGAAAAAAAAATATAACCATCCATATATGCCTGGTTTGCTTATTTCTTTCAAAGTGAATGAGAGTCTTAAGATTGGGCTAAAGGTCGCTTTACATGTTATTTTCTGTATTTTTTGAAGTACACCATCTATAATCTAATCATTTCTGGAAAGTTTTTTTTATTTTTCTATAGGTCAAGAAACATTAGAAATATAGTTTCATGAACAATAAAGATATACATCAGGCTCCCTATTCTGTTATTTGGTGTTGTTTTTGTTTTTTGCGTTTTTTTTTTTATTTTTTCAAATTTTTAAAATTTTTTTCAACATAACAGTATTTATTGTTTTTGCACCACACCCAGTGTTCCATTCAATATGTGCCCTCCCTATTGCCCCCCACCGAGTTCCCCCAACAACCCAATCCCTACCCCTTCAAAACCCTCAGGTTCTTTTTCAGAGTCCATAGTCTCTCATGGTTCACCTCCCCTTCCAATTTCCCTCAACTTCCTTCTCCTCTCCATCTTCCCATGTCCTTCATGTTTTTTGTTATGCTCCAAAAATAAGTGAAACCATATGATACTTGAGTCTCTCTGCTTGATTTATTTCACTCAGCATAATCTCTTCCAGTCCTGTCCATGTTGCTACAAAAGTTGGGTATTCATCCTTTCTGATGGAGGCATAATACTCCATCATGTATACGGACCACATCTTCCTTATCCATTTATCTGTTGAAGGGCATCTTGGTTCTTTCCACAGTTTGACGACCGTGTCATTGCTGCTATAAACATTGGGGTACTGATGGCTCTTCTTTTCACTACATCTGTATAAAAGAACTTTTTTCTAAACCAATATATGATTTACAATATTGAATGATGATATAAAGAACACAGAAAATTAGCATAAATAATCATTAAATGGTATTTTCTTGAAAATACTCAATATTGGGGTGCTTGGGTGGTTCAGTGGATTAAGCCTCAGCCTTCAGCTCAGGTCATGGTCTCAGGGTCCTCGGATGGAGCCCAGCATCAGGCTCCCTGCTTCCTCATCTCTCTCTGCCTGTCTCTGCCTACTTGTGATCTCTGTCAAATAAATACATAAAAATCTTAAAAAAAAAGAAAATACTCAATATTGTCTTGAAAACAATTTCTTGATAATCCTCAAAATGAGGTAGACTGGTATTCTAAATTCACCTTGAGAGAAATTATGATAATATGAGAAGAAATCTACACAGCTATGCATATAAAATAACATCACATTTCAAATACTGTTATATATTTTATATGTGAACAATAAATTCTAGGAGATGGAATAAAGCTCTAGATGCATATCCTCAAACATAACATGGTATGTAGCCACGTTGACAGAATGGGAAGGGGAGGCAAAAACGATGATGTAGGAATGGGATGACTCATCATTCACAGTGGCCTGAGTTACAAATCATGGCCTGGTATTTTGGATATTTAGAAATCAAGTATTAGAGATGAGCATATTGTTTTAAAAACTGAGAAAGTATTGGGAAAAATTATAAATGAATTTGAAGTATTTTTCCTGGGTGTCAAGAGGCACAGGTTATGGGATCATAATTTTATCCTGTGGTTTGTTGATGCCATTCCATACATTCTTGGGATAATACACTAAAGTGATAAAAAAGTTATTTCAGTTAGTAATTTCCACGTACTCAAATTATTGCAGATGTTCATTTCCTAAACTACCTTGAAATACCTACATCATGGTTCTGGGTCTATGTGAAGCAACTGATTTTCAGTTATTGGGTGGTCATGGTCAACTTGTAGAGGAAAAACTGGGAGAGCTGGTTGTGTTCATAAATTAAATAGATATTGCATTTGACACAGAAGCCGCATTAGATATTGAATATCTGTTTATAAACTCTGATCTGTAGAATTATATTTTTATATTAAAATACTTAGATTATTTCCCCATTACTTTAATTTTACTCAACGATGTAAAGAATACCATTCTCTTTACTTTGCAAAAGATTTGCACCTGCTTCAATCTTTTAAACTTCACTAGAACTTTTGGGTCTAGCATCGGCATTACTGACAATAGACAGTGGAGAAAAAGGGAAAGAGATGGTTTCTTAATGAGTTGGAGAACTAAGGCTTGAACCTGAAGGAGGTTCATACATGGCAGAGAAAATAGGACTATACGCTTCCATTGACCATGTCAAGATTGGTGCCAGGAGTTAATTTTATTTAATCCTGACCAAAGTCTCTCGGGGTTGAGACTACATCAATATGAATGCAGATAGTTGCTGTTGATAAATCAAGTTTCAGAGATTTAAAGGGAATTCTTTGGATTTCTTGTATTAACATAGGTGGTAAATAGATGCAGATATTTATATGTGAAATTTCTATTTAAAAAGAATACTATCATAACACTAAATATTTTAGGCAACAATTAGGAAATATCAAATGGTTATTTTTAACTACTCAGTACTAAATAGAAATTAAAAGAAAATTTAAAAGCTATTAATTAAAAATGCACTATTGATGAAAGAGTGTGAAGAATACATACACGTTATTTAAGCCTAAGTAGCTTGGTTTAGTGCTTCTATATTGTCATTTCAAGAAATTTCTTGTTTAAAGAAGAACTAATTTCTATTCTCCTGAAACTGTTCCAAAAAATAGAAATGGAAGGAAAACTTCCAAACTCATTTTATGAGGCCAGCATCACCTTGAGCCCAAAACCAGACAAGGATCCCATCAAAAAACAGAACTACAGACCAATATCCTTGATGAACACAGATGCAAAAATTCTCACCAAAATACTAACCAATAGGATTCAAAAGTACATTAAAAGGATTATTCACCACGATCAAGTGGGATTTATTCCAGGGCTGCAGGGTTGGTTCAACATCCACAAATCAATCAATGTGATACAACACATTAATAAAAGAAAGAACAAGAACCATATGATACTCTCAATAGATGCTGAAAAAGCATTTGACAAAGTACAGCATCCCTTCCTGATCAAAACTCTTCAAAGTGTAGGGATAGGGGGCACATACCTCAATATTATTAAGGCCATCTATGAAAAACCCACCGCAAATATCATTCTCAATGGAGAAAAACTGAAAGCTTTTCTGCTAAGGTCAGGAACACGGCAGGGATGTCCATTATCACCACTGCTATTCAACATAGTACTAGAAGTCCTAGCCTCAGCAATCAGACAACAAAAAGAAATTAAAGGCATCCAAATTGGCAAAGAAGAAGTCAAACTATCACTCCTCACAGATGATATGATACTATATGTGGAAAACCGAAAAGACTCCACTCCAACAGTGCTAGAACTTGTACACGAATTCAGTAAAGTGTCAGGATATAAAATGAATGCACAGAAATCAGTTGCATTTCTGTACACCAACAACAAGACAGAAGAAAGAGAAATTAAGGAGTCAATCTCATTTACAATTGTACCCAAAACTATAAGATACCTAGGAATAAATCTAACCAAAGAGGCTAAGAATCTATATGCAGAAAACTATAAAGTACTCATGAAAGAAATTGAGGAAGACACAAAGAAATGGAAAAATGTTCCATGCTCCTGGATTGGAAGAATAAATATTGTGAAAATGTCTATGCTACCTAAAGCAATCTACACATTTAATGCAATCCCTATCAAAATACCATCCATTTTTTTCAAAGAAATGGAACAAATAATCCTAAAATTTATATGGAACCAGAAAAGACATCGAATAGCAAAGGAATATTGAAAAAGAAAGCCAAAGTGGGTGGCATCACAATTCCGGACTTCAAGCTCTATTACAAAGCTGTCATCATCAAGACAGCATGGTACTGGCACAAAAACAGACACATAGATCAGTGGAACAGAACAGAGAGCCCAGAAATAGACCCTCAACTCTATGGTCAACTAATCTTCGACAAAGCAGGAAAGAATGTCCAATGGAAAAAAGACAGCCTCTTCAATAAATGGTGCTGGGAAAATTGGACAGTCACATGCAGAAAAATGAAATTGTACCACTTCCTTGCCCCACACAAAAAAATAGACTCAAAATGGATGAAGGACCTCAATGTGAGAAAGGAATCCATCAAAATCCTTGAGGAGAATGCAGGCAGCAACCTCTTCGACCTCAGCCACAGCAACATCTTCCTAGGAACATCGGCAAAGGCAGATTTCAGAGATTTAAAGGGAATTCTTTGGATTTCTTGTATTAACATAGGTGGTAAATAGATGCAGATATTTATATGTGAAATTTCTATTTAAAAAGAATACTATCATAACACTAAATATTTTAGGCAACAATTAGGAAATAACAAATGGTTATTTTTAACTACTCAGTACTAAATAGAAATTAAAAGAAAATTTAAAAGCTATTAATTAAAAATGCACTATTGATGAAACAGCATGAAGAATACATACACGTTATATAAGCCTAAGTAGCTTGGTTTAGTGCTTCTATATTGTCATTTCAAGAAATTTCTTGTTTCCTCTCATTTTCAGTCTGAATCATATTTTCTCTTGTTCTTGGCAACCATAAAACTTTAATCAACAGTGTAGAAAATACACACATCACTTCCAGATCCTCTCAGTGAACTCTGACCCATGTCCTGCTCCCATACCAAAGTTGCCCTAGGTGGTTTGGCTTACAAAGATCAACCTTCTCTTTATTACCTCCTCTGTAAATTGCTTTGTAAATGAATATATTCAGTTTATTCCTCCATCATAATGAGAAAGTTCCTCTAAATAATGGTATTTATAAATAATTTGCATATTACCATAGTAATTCTTAGTTAAAGAATATTTAATAAGCATTATCTATATTACATATGTTATTTTCCTTGTTTTCCATGTTTGTATTCGATTGCAAATAAAATTTGAAAAACCTCTCACTTTATTGATGCACATATTTACAGAATAAAGCGATTTTTCAAATATAAGATCATCATGATAAAGATTAAATGTGGATTCCAGGTGATGAGACGTAATTTAGTTAAAACTGTATAGTGATCCAGTGTCAGATCTGGAAATGTGTCCTCTAGATACCAGACAATGAGGAATTTTCTTCTGAAGCAGACAAATCTCAAAGAAGGATCATTGGGATCACTAAATAAGTCTGGTAGCAATCATTTTTGTCAATTATTGCATAGTTGGAAAAAGAATGTGCATTTAACAAAGAAATTTCTAGTTTTTGCCCAAAATGTTTTAAGAATTCTCAGACTAATCTTTTATAATCATCTGAATGTAAAAAAAAAAATCGCCAGCAGTTTTCGTATAAATTTGGATTGCTTCTTCTCATTTCAAGAACCCTGTCATACTTTTATGTGAACTTTACCAAATTAAGGTTCTTTATGGACCTATAGGGGAAGAGTTCTCTAAAAGACCCATCAGATCTTTTTCCCCAGGACTTCCTTAAAAGTACTGGCTGCATGAAGTCCACCTTGGTTGTTTGGAAAATATGTTCATACTTGTATGTGTATGTCCATAGATAATTATTTTGCATTGCTATTAGTTATCCAGATTTTACAGTATCGTGAAATGACTTTCCTAGAATGAATCAGATTACTGAGAGGAGAATCCACTGGAATCTAGCCCAGCACAAGTCCCTACAGTATCTCTGCAATTTCATATATGGACTTTTTCATGCCTTCTAATATTTTCACAACAGTTTCTATTAAAATGGACAAACAGTACAGAGTTCAAAATGCTTTAGTGACTTAGGAATTAATGTGCTTCTTAAATATTTAAGTAATGTGTATTTTCATTTGTTTAGATAGATATAGAGCTTGTAATCTTAAGAATTTTATTGTACACAGAGATCTAATATGCACAGTATTTGTATGTGCATACATCTGTGTGCTTCTATATATACCTTCATGAAATATCACAATAGCAAATCAGCACTGAAAAATAGGTAGTTAGGTAGACAGATGTATGGAGTTATATCTGATTCACCAGAATATACTTTGACTTTGGATTCAGATCGAAAAGAAGTTTATTTTGCTTTATTGCAAAACAAGCTGCAGATTTTTGGAGCCAATGCTAAATCTAATGCTAGCTGTCACTTACTAGAAATGTAAACACGGATTAGTGAATCCAACTCTCTGACCTTTACCTCATAAGTATAGCAGATCAAAATCATGAGATATGATCTCACACTTCCTAGAATGCCTGTAATTAATAATTGAAAAAATAATGAGTTTTGGAGAGAATGTCGCGAAAACACAACACTTGAGCACTATTGATTGGACTATATATTACTACAGCCTTTATGGAAATTGGTATAGAAGTTCTTCAAAAAGTTAAAAGTAAAACTCCCATAGTCCCACCTCTGGCTATATACCCAAAGGAAGTAAAATGATATGAAATCAAATTTGAAGCTATACTTTACTCTTGTAATCATTATTGCGGTGTGACTCATAAGGGATAAAATATGGAAATTAATTTTACATGTTCATTGACAAATAAATGGAAAAATGAAATAAGAGCAACATTTATGAACCTGGAGGACATTAAAAGGAGTGAAATAAGCCAAACACAGAAAGACAGACACTTACAATAATTACAATTGTATATGAAATCTAGTAGTCCATCTTTAAAAGTAAAGAGTAGAATGGCCATTGTCAGTGACTGAAGGCAGGGAGAAATGGGAAGATGTGGGTGAAATGCTAAGTTTCCAGTGTACATGTTGAATAAGTTCTATTTAGAGAAATGTATGTGTACTTAACAAAATTGTATATTGGAAATTTTCTGTTACTATATCTCACCAGTTGGTAGTATTCATACACACACACACACACACACACACACACACACACACGCTAAGTGAATTGGTGGATATGTGCTTTGTAGTGATTATTGGAAAGTGTAAGTATCTTAAATAAAGCTGTGCACCATATGTATGTGTGTGTATATATATATATATATGTCAATTATTCCTAAACAAATCTGAAGAAAAAAAAAACAAAAAAAATGACAAGACTGAATTATATAATTTATACTGGATATGTCAAATCTGAGTGGCATGAGTGACCCATGCACACTAATGGTGACCTTTTTTACTATCTTCACTATTGACACTAAAATCAACATAGTTACCATCATACATGTTTATCTATACACATACCATCTTTGTATTTCTCAGGGACATTGTTCCCAAAAAGTTTCAAAACACTCATTGATTTTCACAAAGCATCCTACTTTGCTATCACAGATGTAACTATTCCTCCACTGGAGACTTAGTGATAGGCAAATAAATTTTTATTTTATGTTTTTATTATTACTTATTTTTAAGTTAACTTTAAAAAGAGATTGTATTTATTTATTTGACAGAAAGCACAAGCAAAGGGAGCAGGAGAGGGATAAGCAGGCACCCCTCCAACCAGGGAGCCAGATGCAGGGCTCACTATCAGGGGCCTGGGATCATGAGCAGAGCCTAAGGCAGAAGTTTAACTCCCTTAGCCACCCAGGCGCCCCAAAGACAATTTTTTTAATACCATAGTTAAATACAGAAAGCAGTAAAATTTGTGTTAAGGGGATAGGAGAAGAATAAATGAAACAAGATGGGATTGGGAGGGAGACAAACCATAAATGACTCTTAATCTCACAAAACAAACTGGGGGTTGCTGGGGGGAGGTGGGATTCGGAGAGGGGGAGCGGGCTATGGACATTGGGGAGGGGAGGTGAACCATAAGAGACTATGGACTCTGAAAAACAACCTGAGGGTTTTCAAGGGTCAGGGGTGGGAGGTTGGGGCAACCTGAGGGTTTTGAAGGGTCAGGGGTGGGAGGTTGGGGGAACAGGTGTTGGGTAATGGGGAGGGCACGTTTTGCATGGAGCACTGGGTGTTGTGCAAAAAGAATGAATACTGTTACGCTGAAAAAATAAATAAAATGGAAAAAAAATAAAAAAAAATAATCTTATCCCTTTGGGCCCACCCATTTCCTTCATATATGGGCCTGCACATAGAAAAAGTTTACATTTTTGAATAAAGATGCAAAGTATGTAAAAAACTTTAAACTGATGCAAACAAAAACAAAAACAGAGGAGAACCAAGGCAGAGGAAGGTGTTTAAACTTTCCTTGACTTGTTGGAATGGTGGTAACAGAGAGCTTTATGAGGGAATCTGTAGGGAAGGAGGGCAAACAAATTCTCCACTTAATAAAAAGTAAAAAAACAAACCAAAACAAACCAAACCAAAAAAAGCTTTAAAATCGATCCCTGGTTGTAGACAAGTTCTCCAAAACCAGTAGCTGGCACCCCTGCAACAAACAAAGAGGGAAAAAGTTCCTGGATTATCTCAACACTCAGGTCCTTTCCTCTGCTGACGGTACTGGGGGGTTTCTGGACTGTACTCCGTTGGGTCGCCAGTGCAGTGGCTGGGCAGGCTGACCAAGCTGACCAGTCTGCTCCCTTCCTGATGTTGGGCTCCAGTGGGTTGCCCCAGCTGCCCCCTCCTACCCCGCTGCCCCCTCCCGCCTGGCCTGCCACCTTCTTCACCCAGAGGCCAGCCCCACTCTGTGGCAGTTGAAGCTGTGCCCCTGCCCCTGGAGGCCTGGTCCATCTGGCCTTCAGTGGAGGGTCTCCTGGCCCCCGAGGCCTCTCCCGCTCTCCTGTGGACTCGCTGCTCTTCCTGAAGGAGAAGCCCCTCCACCAGAAAGACTTCTGAAAGGAAAAGTGCTTCTTCTTATTTCTGGGGGTCTCTCGCTGCTGGGTTAGTGCAGGGCTGGTCCCTGGCCTTTGGGGGAGACATCCAGCAGGGGACCAAGGCGGCCTCCCTGTCAGAGGGTGCAGCCTAGCCCGTCTTGGCGGCCTCCCCCCTCCCAGGGCGCCTCTTTCTTGGCGAGGTAGCCTGACTTCAGGGGTAACCATGGAAGCTCTTCCTTCTGGGCCATGGGTGGGGCCCCGCCCCCGCCCCCACCCCCGCCCTGCTCCCAGCAGCCATGGGCTCCTCCAGGTCTGGGCTCCAGCACTGCCCTTGGCCTGCAGCTCATCCTTTGGAGCCTGGCTAGGCCGGGAGTGGGAGAGGTGGCGCCTTTACCTGCGGGTGATGGGACTGGTGGGGAAATGGAAGGGGTGCATGACAGTGCCAGGAATAATGGGACACTGGAAATAACAGGGGGAGGCTTAGTGGTTTTTTGTTGTTGTTGTTGTTGTTGTTTTGTTTTGTTTTTGTTTTTGTTTTTTTAATAAACATTCTTAGGATGTATTTTGTGAGGCAGATTTACAACACTACAGTCTTGATTAAGAAGGAAAGGGGAAAAAAACACACAGAAAAAACCAATACCCACATTTTCTAAAAGATCATAGTCTTAGGAGTTAATTTAAACCACAGGAACTTTTCACTTATCTCATCTTAGCTGTACCAGTCAGTGATAATATGCCTCTTTGAAATTCAATTATTTTACTAAAAATACCTTGGTTTGGACAAATTCTCACATTTGCAGGTCCATTACCATTCATACATGTGCTGTGTATTTTGTCAGAGAATTATAATTATTTAGTGACTGTATTTACGTGAATATAGTATTCAGTGTAGACCTTAGTTTAATTTACCATAAATAGAGAAAAGAAGTGCATTGATGATTGTAGATGTCAGCCATTGATTAAAATATCAATTCCACTATATTTACTACCATTTTACAGTAGAATACAAGGTACAACAACAATTCTTTCAAGAATTCTATAATGGTATGTCTAAGGCTTAAAGAGAGCTTCATTTTTTTTAAACACACAAGTATGTCAAAATTTATTTACTTTTTAACATTTAATTATATATCTATATGAAAATATGAAATATATAAAATCTATAAAATATGGATATTTTAATAGACTTTAGCAAAATAAGATTTTCCTTTGAATGGCCATTGTTAATTAAAGATTTTTTTTTATTTATTTGAAAGACAGAGATCACAAGTAGGCAGAGAGGCAGGCAGAGAGAGTGAGAGGGAAGCAGGTTCCTTGCTGAGCAGAGAGCCCGATGCGGGACTCGATCCCAGGACCCTGAGATCATGACCCGAGCCAAAGGCAGCGGCTTAAACCACTGAGCCACCCAGGCGCCCCGGCCATTGTTAATTAAATGTTTAAATCTATCCATTGTTGGGGTCCCTGGGTGGCTCAGTGGGTTAGGCCTCTGCCTTCAGCTTGGGTCATAATCTCAGGGTCCTGAGATAGAGCCCTGAATTGGGCTCTCTGCTCAGCGGAGAGCCTGCTTCTCCCTCTCTCTATGCCTGTCTCTCTGCCTATTTGTGATCTCTCTCTGTCAAATAAAAAATATCTTTAAAAAATCTATCAATTGTTAATTCTAATATTTTATTAAATAGTTTCTTTATTAATTCTAATCAAAATTATCTTAAGCATTTAAATGATAAGTAACAATAAAAATATGCATAAGACATGTACCTTTTGTTATCATGCATAGTTACAAACATACTGGTTTCTCAAGCTGATATCGGTCCTCCCATCATCCTATCAATGAAGTCATTTTTCTGAATAGACTATTTTTCAAACCACTGTGTATACTTTGCTCTCATCCCTGCTCTTGCCATTTTAGATAACTCCATAAAGACTCATGATCTGGGGACATCTTTGGAGAATAAGGAGAATACTTGATGTTTTAAGAGTGTATTCACTCAAAAACTCACTCAGTGTGAGAAGTGAATACAATTCTCATGTCTCATTCACTGAGATATGAGTAACATTAAAATAGCAATTGCTCATCATATCTCTAGGACAAAATTTAGAAACAAGTTCTGATAATTTGTGTAGCTGTTTTAATAGTTGAGTTCAAGTTTATTCAGTGGGTAAACAAATATATTTATTCAGATTTTGAATATTATGTCTCTCATGTATAACTTCTTTCTTTATTTTGGCGATTAATTCCTTATTGAATATATCATTTGCAAAAATCTTCTCCCAATCAGACGTTATGTTGATTGTTCCCTTGGCTGTGCAGAAGCTATTTATCTTGAGAAACAGCAGTTCATTTTTCTTTTGATTCCCTTGCCTTTAGAGACCTGTGTTGCAGGAAGTTACTGTGGCTGAGGTTGAAGAGGTTGCTGCCTGGGGTTCTCCTCTAGGATTCTGAAGGATTCCTCTCTCCCACTTGGGTATTTCATCCATTTTGGATTTTTTGTTACATGTGGTAGAAGAGAATGGGCCAGTGTTGTCCTTCTGCATGTGACTGTCCAATTTTCCCAGCATCATTTATCAAAGACATTGCCTTTTTTCCCATTGGATATTCTTCCCTGTTTTATTAAAGATCAGTTGGCCTTAGAGTCAAGGGGTTTTTTTCTGGGCTCTCTGTTCTATTCCATTGAGTGATACGTCTGTTTTTGTGTCACTACCATGCTGTCTCGATGATCACAGCTTTGTAAACTTGCTTGCAAACAGAAATTGTGATGCCCCAAGCTTTGGTATTCTTTTTCAACAATCCCCGGGCAATTAGGGGTTTTTCTGGCTACATGCAAATTTTAGGATTGCTTGTTTTAGCTCTGGGAAGAATATCAAGGTTATTTTGATAGGGATTGCATTGAATGTGTAGATTGATCTGGGCAGCTTAGATGTTTTCACAATGTTTTTCTTCCAATATATGAGCATAGAGGTTTTTCCATCTCTTTGTGTCTTCCTCAGTTTCCTTCATAAGTCTTCTGTAGTTTCTATGGTACAGATCCTTGACCTCTTAGATTAGGCTTATTCATAGGTATCTTATGGTTTTGAATGCTATAGTAAATGGAATTGAAACCTTACTCTTTCTCCATTCGGATGGTTAGTATATAGAAAAGCAACTGATTTCTGGGCATTCGTTTTGAGTCCTTCATGTTGCTGAATTGCTGCTACAGTTCAAGTAATTAAGGGGTGGAGTCTTTTGGGATTTTCTCATAAAGTATATTGTCATATGCAAAGAGAGAGTTTGACTTCTTTGCCAGTTTGAATCCATTATCTTTTTGTTGTACAAATGCTGAGGTTAGGACTTCTAATGCTCTGTTGAACAAACGTGGTGAGAATGGGAATCCCTGTCATGTTCCTGACCCAAAGGGAAAAGCTCTCAGATTTTTCCCATTGAGAATGACATTTGCTGTGGGTTGTTCAGAGATGGCTTTGATGAAACATGTGCCTTCTAACCCTATATTTTGAGGAGTTTTCATCTGGAAAGGATGTTGTATTTTGCCAAATGATTTTTCTGCATCAGTTGAGAGGATGATATGGTTCTTGTCATTCTTTTGTTAATATGATCTATCACATCAATGCACTTGTCTATGTTGAACCTTCCTTGCATCTCAGGAATTGATCTCCCTTCATCATGAATAGCTCTTTTAACATTCCATGGGATCTTATTGGCTAGTATCTTGCTGAGTATTTTGGCATTCCTGTTCATCAAGGTTATTGGTCTGTAATTCTCCTTTCCAGTAGGGTGTCTGTTTTTTGGATCAAGCTAATGGTCGCCTCATAAAATGAGTTTGGACATTATCCATCCAATTCTTTTTCTTTCTTTCTTTTGAAACAGCTTCAGTAGAAGAGGTATGATTTATTCTTTCAATGTTTGGTAGAATCCCCCTGGGAAGCTATCTCGCCCTGGAATCTAGTTTTGTTGTTGTTGTTGTTGTTTTGAGCTTTGTGATACCTGCTTCAATTTTTGGGCTGGTTTTGGGTCTGCTCAGATTATCTATTTTTTCCTGTTTTGGACTTGGTAGATTGCAAGTTTCCATGAATGCATCTATTTCTTCCAAATGGCCTAACTCATTGCTGTATAGTTGCTGATAATATGTTCTAAGAATTCCCTGTTTTTTTTTTACATTGGTCATGATCTCTCCCTTTTATTATTACTATGAAACAAACATAATGCCTGTTATTTTCTACACTTATATTTAAGCCGTGATGGATGAGTTGAGAGTAGCATTTGCTCTATTGCCACGTGGTCTGAGTTACCCACAACTGTGACCTTCATGTGGTCTAATGGCCAATGTCTTCATTAATATCCAGGTAAGTGTTTTAATTAACGGTGCCTCTAAGTGACACATTTAGCTTTGCATTGGTTGAGACTTTCAGCCTCACCATGACTTTCAGTATAAATACAGCTCAAATATTAACTTTTCCTCTTGAAGGACAGTTTACTTGTTTTCCTTTAAAACATGGTTTCCAGGTGATAATATCAGTCAGGGGTGTCACTGAGAAAGCCAACAATAACTGGTCAGCTGACCTGTCTGGTGATTGGTCACCAGAATGAGGCTAATCTGAGAAATCCCTGATGATTGGCCAGGGCATAGTGATTACTTTGCATGGTGGTGACATCACAGGAAGAAGGCATTGTGATGTCCTGGGGCAGTTATAGAAGCTTGGCAACAGCACAGGCTGCCGTGTGGAGAGAGATGGCAGTTCAGTCACTGCTCTTCCTGCTCTTCCTTGACTTCTCTGCCCTGTTCCCTGCCCCTGCCCATAGCAAGCCCCTGCTCATTCCTCCTGTCCTGGGCCTCTCTCCGATACTCTACACACCACCTTCATATCAGCACCTATGTCTGTGCCCCTCTGTGGTCCTGAGGCCTCAAATCTGTGCACTGCGATTTCTAGACACGTTTAACTTGGCATTGGTTGAGTTATAAATCATGGCATGGTAATTAGGATTTAGGAATCAAGATGAGAGATGAGTGTATTATTTTAAAAAACTGAGGAAGGAGGGCCCTGGGTGGCTCAGTGGGTTAAAGCCTCTGCCTTTGGCTCAGGTCATGATCTCAGGGTCCTGGGTTGGAGCCCTGCATCAGGTTCTCTGCTCAGCAGGGGGCCTGCTTCCTCCTCCTCTCTCTGCCTGCCTCTCTGCGTACTTGTGATCTCTGTCTGTCAAATAAATCAAATCTTTTTAAAAAATGAAGTACTGGTAAAAATTGTAAATGGGTTTGAAGTATCTGCCTCTGGTGTCAAGAGGCATAGGTTGTGGGACCATCAATTTATCCTATGGTCTGTTGATGCAGTGTCCATGCATTCTTGGAATAATATAGTAAAGTCATAAAAAAGTTATTTCACTTAGTAATTTACATGTACTCAAATTATTGCAGATGTGCATCTCCTAATCTACTTTGAAATACCTACATCAGGGTTCTGGGTCTATGTGAAGCAGTTGATTTTCAATTATTGGGTGGTCACTGTCAACTCGCAGAGGAAAAACTGGGAAAGCTGGTTGTGTTTATAGTTAAAGAGCTACTGCACCTGACACGGAAGCCACTTTAGATATTGAATATCTGGTTCCAAACTCTAATATGAAGAATTATATTTTCATGTAAAATAATTAGATTATTTCTCCCTTATTTTAATTTTACCCAATGGCATTATGGAAGCCAGTCTATTCACTTTGTAAAAGATTTGCACCTGCTTCAATCATTTAAACTGCACTCAAACTTTTGGGTCTGGCATCAACATTACTGTCAATAGGGAGTGGAGTAAAAGGGAGAGAGATGGTTTCTTAGTCAGTTGGAGAACGAAGGGTTGAATCTGAAGAAGGTCCATACATGGCAGAGAGGATAGGACTATACACTTCTATTGACCATCTCCCCAGGGTGGAACCTACCATATGTGAGACTGATGCCAGGAATTTATTTTATTTATTCCTGACCAAAGTCTCCTGAGGTTGAGACTACCATCAATATGAATACAGAGAGTTGCTGATGATAAATCAAGTTTCAGAAATTTAAGGGAATTCATTGGATTTCCTGTCTTAACACAGATAGTAAATAGATTCAGGTATTTATATTTTTAATTTGTATTTTAAAAGAATCCTATCATAGCACTAAATATTTTAGGCAACAATTATGAAATAAAATTGGTCATTTTTAACGCTCAAAACTAAATAGAAATTAAAAGAAAAGTATTAAACCTATTATTAAAAATGTACCAGAGATGAAACAGAGTCAAGAATTTATACAAGTTATCTATGCCTCAATAAATTGCTTTGTTTCTTCTATATTGTCATTTCAAGATATTTCTTGTTTCCTATCTATTTCAGTCTTAATCTTATTTTCTCTTGTTCCCTGCAATAATACAGCTTTGATCAATAGTGTAGAGAATACACACATCACTTCCAGATCCTCTCAATGAACTCTGATTCATGTCCTGACCCAATACCAAAGTTGCTCTACATGGTTTTGCTTACAAAATCAACATCCTCTTTATTTTCTCCCCTATAAGTTGCTTTGTAAATGTATATATTCAGTTTATTCCTACTTCATAATGAGAAAAGTCCTCAATATAATGTAAGTTATACTTAATTTGCATATTACCATTTTGAATTTAGCTTAATATAATTTAATAAGCATTATCAATATTACAGATATTCTTTTTCCTAGGCTTCCAATGTTCTTATTCCATTACAAATAAGACTTGGAAAACCTCTCACCTTATTGATTCACATATTTACAGAATAAAGTGATTTTTCAAATATAGGATCATTATCATAAAGATTAAATGTGGATCCCATGTGATGAGAAGTAATTTAGTTAAAACTATATATGATCCATTGGCAAATCTAGAAATATGTTCTCCAGATACCAGACAATGTAGAATTTTCTTCAGAAGCAAACGAATCTCAAAAAAAGATCATTCAGATCACTAAATAAGTCTAGTCACAATCCATTTTGTCTGATTATTGCATAGTTGCAACCAGAATGTGCCTTTAACAAAGAAATTTCTACCATTTTCCCTAAAATTTTATAAGAAATCTCAGACTAAACTTTAATAAGCATCTGAATGAAAAAAAAAAAAATCACCAATTTTCATATAAATTTGTTTTTTTTCTTCTCTTTTCAAGAACTCTGTCATACTTTTGTGTGAATTTTATCAAAATAAACTTCTTTACCCACCTATGGGGGAAGAGATCTCTAAAAGACCTAGCAGACCTTTTTCCACAGGACTACCATGAACCTACTGGCTGCACAAAGCATACCTCAGTTCTTTGAAAAATTTGTTCATACTTGTAGCTGCATGCCCATAGATAATAATGATTTTGCATTGCTATCCATTATCTAGATTTTAACATATTATGAAATGACTTCCCTAGAATGTATCAGGTTGCCAAGAGGACAATCCTCTGGCGTCCAGCCAAGCACATTTCCCTACAGTATATCTGCAATGAGTCATACATGAAATACATGAAATTTTTCATTTTTCTAATGTTTCCACAACAGTTTCTGTTAAAGAAGACAACTTATTTATGAAGCAGAACAAATAAATGGAGGACATGGGGAGATGGAGAGGAGAAGGGAGTTGAGGGAAATTGGAAGGAGAGATGAACCATGAGAGACTATGGACTCTGAAAAACAACCTGAGGGTTTTGAAGGGGCGGTTGGTGGGAGGTTGGGGAACCAGATGTTTGGTAATAGGAAGGGCATGTCTTGCATGGAGCACTGGGTTTGGTGCAAAAGCAATGAACTGTTACACTGAAAAGAAATTTTAAAAAGTGAAAAAAAAAAAAAAAAGACAAACAGCACAGAGTTCAGAAAGCTTTCATGACTTAGGGATTAAGACTCATTTAAAATGGTTAACCAATGTGTATTTTTTATTTGTTTAGATGGTTATAAAGCTTTTGATCCTAAGGATTTCATTGTACACAGAGATCTAAAATGTATAGTATTCGTATGTGCCTATATCTGTGTGTTTCTGTATATATATCGTCATGAAATATCACATCAGAGAATCAGTACTGATAAATAGGTAAGTAGGTAGAGAGATACATGGAGAGATATCTGATTTATCAGTATATACTTTGTCTTTAGATTCAGACTGAAGAGAAGTTTATTTTTGCTTTTTTGTAAAACATGCTGCAGATTTTTGGAGCCAATTTTAGATCTAATGCTAGCTGTCACTTACTAGAAATGTAAACATGGATTAGTGAATCCAACTCTTTGAGCCTTTAACTCATCAGGAGAGCAGATCAGAATCATGAGATATGATCTCACACTTCTTGGAATGATTATTATCAATAATTGAACAAAATGATGTCTGTTGGAGTGGATGCGGATAAAAAACAACACTTGAGCACTATTGATGGGAATATAAATTAGTACAGCCATTATGGAAAATAGTATAGAAGTTTTTCAAACAGTTGAAAGTAAAACTATCTTAAGTTCCAACAATCCCACTTCTGGATATCTATGCAAAGGAAATAAAATGATATGAAATCAAATTTGAAGCTATACTTTACTCATGTAATCATTATTGCAGTGTGACTCACAATAGCTAAAATGTGGAAATTAATTTGACATATTCATTGACAAATGAATGGAAAAATGAAATAAAAGTATCATGGATGAACCAGGAGGACATTGAGAGAAGTGAAATAAGCCAGACATAGAAAGACAAACACTTTATAATTACAATTGTAAATGAAATCTAAAAGTCAATCTTTAGAAGAGTAGAATGGCAATTGTCAGTGACTAAAGGCAGGGAAAATTGGGAAGATGTGGGTCAAATGCTAAGTTTCCAGTATACATGTTGAATAAGTTATATTTACAGCAATTTATATATAGTTAACAACACGGTATATTGGAAATTTCCTGTTACTGGAGATCTCCCCAGTTGGTAGTATTCTTACACACACACACGCACACACACACACACACCACATACACAAGCTAAGCGAATTGGTGGATATGCACTTTGTAGTTATTAGGAAGCGTAATACTTAAATGAAACTGTGTCCCTTAGATATATTTAATTTTTGTCAATTATACCTAAATAAATTAGAAGAAAAAGCAAAAAAAAAATGACAAGACTAAATGGGATAGTTTATACTGGATGTGTCAAATCTGAGTGGCATGAGTGACCCATGCACAGTAGCTGTGATATTTTTTTACCATCTTCACCATTGCCACTAAAATCAGCAGAGTAACCATCATACATTTTTTATCCATACACATGTCATCCTTGCATTTCTCAGGGACTTTGTTCCCGAAAAGTTTCAGTACACTCCTTGGTTTGAATAAAGTATCCAACTTTGCTCTATTACTATTACTGTCACTATTACTGCACTGGAAAATTAGTGACAGGCAAAGAAAATTATATTTCATTTTCTTATTTTTACTTATTTTTTTAAATTAACTTAAAAAAATTGTCTTTGTGTCACAGAAAGCACAAGCAAAGGGAGAAGGAGAGGGGTAAGCAGGCACCGCACCAACCAGGAAGCCAGATGCAGGGCTCACTATCAGGACCCTGGCATCATGAGCTGAGCCTAAGGCAGAAGTTTAACCAACTTAGCCACCCAGGGCCCCAAGGACATTTTTTTAAAAAATATCCTAGCTAAGTACAGAAAGTAGTACAACTAGGTAAATTTTCTGTTAAGAAATCATCCTATCACTTTGGGCACACCAATCTCCTTCATATATAGGCATGCCCATAGATTGACAAAGTTTATATTTTAGAACAAAGATGCAAAGTATGCAAAAAATTAATAATGATTCAAAATTTAAAAACAAAAGAGAATCACGGCAGAGGAAGGTGTTTATGATCTGCTGGACCTGTTGGAATGGGGTAACAGTGGGATTTAGGATGGGATCTGGGGGGAAGGAGGGGGAACCAAATTTGTCAATTAAAAAAGAAAAAAGAAAAAAAAAGGACATCCTTGAAATCAACCCCTGATTGTAGACAAGTTCTCCAAAACCGGTATCTGGCACCCCTGCAACAAACTTGAGACAAGTTCTTGGATTATCTCAACAATTGGGCCCTTTTCCTTGCTGCATCCACCAGGGGGCTTCTGGACTGCACTTGGCTGGGCCTCCTGTGTGGGGTCTGTGCAGGCTGACCAGGATTAACTGACTCTCCCCGCCTTTTGGGGCTGGGCCTCCTGTGGGTCGCCCCCACAGCCCCTCTTTCTGCACAGCCCACTCCATGCCCAGCACCAACACCAGCTCCCCCAGGCCAGGCCCATCTCTGAAGCAGATGGAGCAGCGCCTCTGGAAGTCAGGTCCACACCGCGGCCTCCCCGACCTGCTGCCACCTGCTCCCAGAGGCAGTGCCCATCACTGTGGAGGCTGGAGCGGTGCCCCTGGAGGTCCTCAGAGGTTCTGGCCTCGCCAGTGGCTCCCCCCCCACACCACCCCGCTTTCCCGCGGTCTTCCTGCTCTGCCTGAAGGAGAAGCTGCTCCCCTAGAAAGACTTCTGGAAGGAAAAACACTCCTTCCAATTTCTTGGGGTCTTACTGCTGGGTGAGCCCTGTCCATTCCACAGCCTTCTGGGGAGACTTCGAGGAGGCGGCTCAGATGGCCTCCCCATCAGCGGCACAGCCTATCCTGTCTTGCTGGCCTCACCCTAGGGCATCACAATGCCTTCTTGTGATGTCACCACCATGCTCTGGTGAATCACCCAGGCACTCACAAATTGCTCTCATTCAGGTGGCCAGTCACCAGGTAGCTCAGCTGGCCAATGACCAAGGGCTTTTTCAGTGACCCTTCTGACATCATCGAATGGAAAACAGGTTAACTTTCTTCAGGATGAAAAATTCATCTTTGGGATGTATTTATAGTGAAGTTCATGGTGAGGCTGAAAGACTCAACCAGTATAAAGCAAAATGTGTCACTCAGCGTCACCATTCCCTGAAATGCTATCACCAGTATTTATGAAGACATGGACCATTAAACCCCATGAACTGTCACACTTCATGGGTAAGTTCATAATATGACATTCAAGTAAACGCTACTTTCCACTCCTCCATTAAAGCTTAAATATAAATGTAGAAAATGGTAGCTATTATGTTTGCTATGTCTTCCCAAAATAAACTTAAACCAAGAAAGGATGATGCTGTGTCCCAAGTCATTACCTTTTGCCAAAACAATATTCAGCTCTCATAGACGGGGAGAACAAAATCCAGCCTGTCAGCAGGTTCACTGTCTTCATGTCTAGCTTCCAACACAAAGCAGTGGGAGGAGGACTTAAGTTTGTCTCCTCCCTCAAATACAAGTCAATATTTATCAGATCATTCAGAACACACAATAAATGAATCAGAGATCTGAGAAAACAAATGCTGCAGGTCTACAAGTAGAAAAGGACCCACCATTCAGAAGGGAGGTGGTATTCAGATTTGAATCTGGTGTTATATAGCTTATGGGTGGGAACCTGCCTGGGGAAGCTACCACAAAGTCTTCTTAGCAACAGATCAGAAAATGGTAACATTTAGAAGTCTGCTACTGTGGGGGTGTCCCTGGCTTAAAAATGCTCAGGTAGGGAAGCCAGGTGGAATCCTTGTCAATCCTGAGTGGCAAGATTGGTCTCAGGATCCCTGGGGTGACATGAAAATGGGTGGTGCTGAGTATGGCAGAGTTCTCAGACTTCAGAAAGTTAAAAACAAACAAACAAAAACAAAACAGCAAAACAAACATACAAACAAAAAACAAACAAACAAAAAAACCCCTATCTTTCCACCGAACTTTAGGAGCAGGAAACCTGCCTGAGAAGAGAGTGTCTAGATGCCAGTTTTCTGCTCTGTGTTGACATAAACTGCTTGCTACTGCATGGTTGTAGGATTGTTTTCCAGGGATAGGGAGGCAAAAGGCAGAAGCACAGGAGATCTGCTATGAGAGGAACGACACATTTCCATGAACATTTGGAGATCGGTGGTGAGAGTGGACAAACCTGGTGTGTTCCCGAACGTAGGGGAAAATCAGTCTTTCTCTGTTGAGGATTATATCTATTGTGGGTCTTTCCTATATGGTCTTTATGATGTTGAGTTATATTCCCTCTCTTTCTACGTGGTAGCGAGTTTTTTCAAAGAAGAAGCAGTATTTTGTGAAATGCTTTTTCTGCATCTATGGAAAATGTCATATGGTTCTTGCGTTTGTTTTTTATTTTATTTTTTGTCCATTTTTTAATGTGGTCTATCCCATTGATTGACTTGCTGAGGTTGAGTCACTTTTCAGTGCAGGAATAAATCCCTCATGGTCATATTGAATAATCCTTTAAATGTACCATTGGATCCTGTTGGCTAGTATCTTGGTGAGACTATATGCATCCTTGTTCATCAGGGATACTGGTCTGTAATTGTTTTCAGGGGGCATTCTTCTGTGGTTTTGGCCTCAAGGCAATGCTGGTCTCATAGATGGAGTTTGCTGTTTTCTTTTTTCTATTTTTTTATACTTTCAGAAATATGGGCATTAATTCTTATTTTATTACTTGGCAGAACTCCCCTGGGAAGCCATTTGTCTCTGGATACTTTTTGGGAAATTTTTGGTAATTCATTTTTTCCCCTTTTTGCTGGTTTTGGGTCTGTTTAGGTTTTCTGTTTCTTCCTCATTGAATTTTGGTAGATTATGTTTCAAGGACTGTATCCATTTATTTCACCTTGCCCATCTTTTGGCATGTATTCGCTCATAATATTTCCATATGATTGTTTGCATTTCTTGGGTTTTGCTGTGTTTTCTCCTCTCTCATTTATGCTTTTATTTATATGGGTCCTTTCTCTTATTTTTGGTAAACCTGATTAGAGGTTTAGCAATCTTATTAATTCTTTCAAAGAACCAGTTCCTAGTCACATTTCTCTGTTCTTTTATTTAATTTCTGTTTCTTTGCTTTCTGCTCTAATCTTTTTTTTAGGTTTTATGTATTTATTTGACAGAGATCACATGTAGGCAGAGAGGCAGGCAGAGAGAGAGGAAGGAAAGCAGACTCCCTGCTGAGCAGAGAGCCCGATGTAGGACTCAGTACCAGGACCCTGGGATCATGACCTGAGCTGAAGGCATAGGCTTTAATCCACTGAGCCATCCAGGTGCCCCTTTGCTCTAATCTTTATTATTTCTTATCTCCCACTGGATTTATGGTTTATGTCCTTTTTATCTCCAGTATGTTTACGTATAAGATTAGGTTGTGCATTTGATACTTTTCTTCTCTCTTGGTGGGGGGGGGGGCTTGTATTGCTATATACTTACCTCTTAGAACTGCCATTGCTGCTTCCCAGTGGTTCACAACTGTCGTATATTCAGTTTCGTTTGCTTCCATGAATTTTTAAAGTTCTTCTTTAATTTTCTGGTTGACCTATTCATTCTGAAATAGGATTCCTTTTAACCTCCATGCATTTGTGGTCCTATGTTTTCATATGTTAGATTTCAAGTTTCATAGCATTGTGGTCTGAAAATATGTATGGCATGATCTCAATCTTTTTTAAAAAGTTGAGGTCTGGAGAGTCAAGATGGCGGAGAAGTAGCAGCCTGAGACTACATCAGGTAGCAGGAGATCAGCTCGATAGCTTATCTCAACATTGCAAACACCTACAAATCCAACGGGAGAGCAAAGAGAAGAAGAACAGCAACTCTAGAAAGAGAACATCAACCACTTTCTGAAAGAACCTGTTTTTATCGCCTTTCTCCCCCCCACAATTAGGGGTCTTTTCAGATTTGGTAACAGTGCATTTTTCTGGAGTCTTTGCCACCCTTTTAGTAGTTTATTTGCTCCTTCATATCCTCTTATCTGGACAAAATGACAAGGCGGAAAAAATCACCACAAACAAAAGAACAAGAGACAGTACCGAAGGCTAGGGACCTAATCAACACAGACATTGGTAATATGTCAGATCAAGAGTTCAGAATGACGATTCTGAACATTCTAGCCGGGCTCGAAAAAGGCATGGAAGATATTAGAGAAACCCTCTCTGGAGATATTAAAGCCCTTTCTGGAGAAATTAAAGAACTAAAATCTAACCAAGTTGAAATCAAAAAAGCTATTAATGAGGTGCAATCAAAAATGGAGGCTCTCACTGCTAGGATAAATGAGGCAGAAGAAAGAATTAGTGATATAGAAGACCAAATGACAGAGAATAAGGAAGCCGAGCAAAAGAGGGACAAACAGCTACTGGACCATGAGGGGAGAATTCGAGAGCTAAGTGACACCGTAAGACAAAACCACATTAGAATAATTGGGATTCCAGAAGAAGAAGAAACAGAGGGGAGCAGAAGGTCTATTGGAGAGAATTATTGGAGAGAATTTCCCTAATATGGCAAAGGGAACAAGCATCAAAATCCAGGAGATGCAGAGAACCCCCCTCAAAGTCAACAAGAATAGGTCCACACCCCATCACCTAATAGTAAAATTTACAAGTCTTAGCGACAAAGAGAAAATCCTGAAAGCAGCCTGAGAAAAGAAGGCTGTAACATACAATGGTAAAAATATTAGATTGGCAGCAGACTTATCCACAGAGACCTGGCAGGCCAGAAAGAGCTGGCATGATATATTCAGAGCACTCAACGAGAAAAACATGCAGCCAAGAATACTCTATCCAGCTAGGCTATCATTGAAAATAGAAGGAGAGATAAAAAGCTCCCAGGACAAACAAAAACTGAAAGAATTTGCAAACACCAAACCAGCTCTACAGGAAATATTGAAAGGGGTCCTCTAAGCAAAGAGAGAGCCTAAAAGTAGTAGATCAGAAAGGTACAGAGACAATATACAGTAACAGTCACCTTACAGACTAATAATGGCACTAAATTCATATCTCTCAATAGTTACCCTGAATGTTAATGGGCTAAATTTGCCAATCAAAAGACACAGGGTATCAGAATGGATAAAAAAACAAAACCCATCAGTATGTTGCCTACAAGAAACTCATTTTAGACGCGAAGACACCTCCAGATTTAAAGTGAGGGGGTGGAAAACAATTTACCATGCTAATGGGCATCAGAAGAAAGCTGGGATGGCAATCCTTATATCAGATCAATTAGATTTTAAGCCAAAGACTATAATAAGAGATGAGGAAGGACACTATATCCTACTCAAAGGGTCTGTCCAACAAGAAGATCTAACAATTTTAAATATCTATGCCCCTAACCTGGGAGCAGCCAACTATATCAACCAATTAATAACAAAATCAAAGAAACACATCAATAATAATACAATAATAGTAGGGGACTTGAACACTCCCCTCACTGAAATGGACAGATCATCCAAGCAAAAGATCAACAAGGAAATAAAGGCTTTAAATGACACACTGGACCAGATGGACATCACAGATATATTCAGAACATTTCATCCCAAAGCAACAGAATACACATTCTTCTCTAGTGCACATGGAACCTTCTCCAGAATAGATCACATCCTGGGTCACAAATCAGGTCTCAACTGGTATCAAAATATTAGGATCATTCCCTGCATATTTTCAGACCATAATGCTCTGAAGCTAGAACTCAATCACAAGAGGAAAGCTGGAAAGAACCCAGATACATGGAGACTAAACAGCATCCTTCTAAAGAATGAATGGGGCAACCAGGAAATTAAAGAAGAATTGCAAAAATTCATGGAAAGAAATGATAATGAAAACACAAAGGTTCAAAATCTGTGGGACACAGGAAAGGCAGTCCTGAGAGGAAAATATGTAGCGGTAAAAGCCTTTTTCAAGAAACAAGAATGGTCTCAAGTACACAACCTAACCATACACATAAAGGAGCTGGAGAAAGAACAAGAAAGAAACCCTAAACACAGCAGGAGAAGAGAAATCATAAAGATCAGAGCAGAAATCAATGAAATAGAAACCAAAAAAAAAAAAAAAAAAAAAAAAAAAAACAATAGAAAAAATCAATGAAACTAGGAGCTGGTTCTTTGAAAGAATCAATAAGATTGATAAACCCCTGGTCAGACTCATCAAAAACAAAAGAGAAAGGACCCAAATAAATAAAATCATGAATGAAAGAGGAGAGTTCACAACTAACACCAAAGAAATACAGACAATTTTAAGAACATACTATGAGCAACTCTACGCCAACAAATTTGACAATCTGGAAGAAATGGATGCATTCCTAGAGACATATAAACTACCACAACTGACCCATGAAGAAATAGAAAATCTGAACAGGCCCATAACCAGTAAGGAGATTGAAACAGTCATCAAAAATCTCTAAACAGGGGCGCCTGGGTGGCTCAGTGCATTAAGTTGCTGCCTTTGTCCCGGGTCATGATCTCAGGGTCCTGGGATCGAGCCCTGCATCGGGCTCTCTGCTCTGCAGGGAGCCTGCTTCCTCCTCTCTCTCTGCCTGCCTCTCTGCCTACTTGTGATCTCTCTGTGTCAAATAAATGAATAAAATCTTAAAAAAAAAATCTCCAAACAAACAAAAGCCCAGGGCCAGACGGCTTCCCAGGGGAATTCTACCAAACATTTAAAGAAGAACTCATTCCTATTCTCTTGAAACTGTTCCAAAAAATAGAAATGGAAGGAAAACTTCAAAACTCCTTTTATGAGGCCAGCATCACCTTGATCCCAAAACCAGACAAGGATCCCACCAAAAAAGAGAACTACAGACCAATATCCTTGATGAATACAGATGCAAAAATTTTCCCAAAAATTCTAGCTAATAGGATTCGACAGTATATTAAAAGGATTATTCACCACGATCAAGTGGCATTCATTCCAGGGCTGCAGGGTTGGTTCAACATCCGCAAATCAATCAATGTGATAGAACAAATTAATAAAAGAAAGAACCAGAAGCATATGATACTCTCAATAGATGCTGAAAAAGCATTTGACAAAGTACAGCATCCCTTCCTGATCAAAACTCTTCAAAGTGTAGGGATAGAGGGCACATACCTCAATATTATCAAAGCCATCTATGAAAAACCCACCGCAAATATCATTCTCCATGAAGAAAAACTGAAAGCTTTTCTGCTAAGGTCAGGAACATGGCAGGGATGTCCATTATCACCACTGCTATTCAACATAGTACTAGAAGTCCTAACCTCAGCAATCAGACAACAAAAAGAAATTAAAGGCATCCAAATTGGCAAAGAAGAAGTCAAACTATCACTCTTCGCAGATGATATGATACTATATGTGGAAAACTCAAAAGACTCCACTCCAAAACTGCTAGAACTTGTACAGGAATTCAGTAAAGTGTCAGGATATAAAATCAATGCACAGAAATCAGTTGCATTTCTGTAGACCAACAACAAGACAGAAGAAAGAGTAATTAAGGAGTCAATCCCATTTACAACTGAACCCAAAACTATAAGATATCTAGGAATAAACCTAACCAAAGAGGCTATGAATCTATATGCAGAAAATTATAAAGTACTCATGAAAGAAATTGAGGAAAACACAAAGAAATGGAAAAATGTTCCATGCTCCTGGATTGGAAGAATAAATATTGTGAAAATTTCCATGCTACGTAAAGCAATCTACACATTTAATGCAATCCCTATCAAAATACCATCCATTTTTTTCAAAGAAATGGAACAAATAATCCTAAAATTTATATGAAACCAGAAAAGACCTCGAATAGCCAAAGGAATATTGAAAAAGAAAGCCAAAGTTGGTGACATCACAATTCCGGACTTCAAGCTCTATTACAAAGCTGTCATCATCAAGACAAAATGGTACTGGCACAAAAACAGACACATAAATCAGTGGAACAGAATAGAGAGCCCAGAAATTGACCCTCAACTCTATGGTCAACTAATCTTCGACAGAGCAGGAAAGAATGTCCAATGGAAAAAAGACAGCCTCTTCAATAAATGGTGCTGGGAAAATTGGACAGCCACATGCAGAAAAATGAAATTGGACCTCTTCCTTACACCACACACGAAAATAGACTCAAAATGGATGAAGGACCTCAATGTGAGAAAGGAATCCATCAAAATCCTTGAGGAGAACGCAGGCAGCAACCTCTTCGACCTCAGCCACAGCAACATCTTCCTAGGAACAACGGCAACGGCAAGGGAAGCAAGGGCAAAAATGAACTATTGGGATTTCATCAAGATCAAAAGCTTTTGCACAGCAAAGGAAACAGTTAACAAAACCAAAAGACAACTGACAGAATGGGAGAAGATTTTTGCAAACGACAGATCAGATAAAGGGCTAGTATCCAAAATCTATAAGGAACTTAGCAAACTCAACACCCAAAGAACAAACAATCCAATCAAGAAATGGGCAGAGGACATGAACAGACATTTCTGCAAGGAAGACTTCCAGATGGCCAACAGACACATGAAAAACTGCTCCACATCACTCGGCATCAGGGAAATACAAATCAAAGCCACAATGAGATATCACCTCACACCAGTCAGAATGGCTAAAATTAACAAGTCAGGAAATGACAGATGCTGGCGAGGATGTGGAGAAAGGGGAACCCTCCTCCACTGTTGGTGGGAATGCAAGCTGGTGCAACCACTCTGAAAAACAGCATGGAGGTTCCTCAAAATGTTGAAAATAGAACTACCCTATGACCCAGCAATTGCACTACTGGGTATTTACCCTAAAGATACAAACATAGTGATCCGAAGGGGAACGTGTACCCGAATGTTTATAGCAGCAATGTCTACAATAGCCAAACTATGGAAAGAACCTAGATGTCCATCAACAGATGAATGGATACAGAAGATGTGGTATATATACACAATGGAATACTATGCAGCCATCAAAAGAAATGAAATCTTGCCATTTGCGATGACGTGGATGGAACTAGAGCGTATCATGCTTAGTGAAATAAGTCAATCGGAGAAAGACAACTATCATATGATCTCCCTGATATGAGGACATGAAGAAGCAACATGGGGGGTTAGGGGGATAGGAGAAGAATAAATGAAACAAGATGGGATTGGGAGCGAGACACACCATAAATGACTCTTAAGCTCACAAAACAATCTGGGGGTTGCTGGGCGGAGGTGGGGTTGGGAGAGGGGGAGGGGGTTATGGACATTGGGGAGGGTATGTGCTATCATGAGTGCTCTGAAGTATGTAAACCTGGTGAATCACAGACCTGTACCCTGGGGATAAAAATACATTATATGTTTATAAAAAAAAAAATTTAAGTGGAGGCTAACCATAAGAGACTATGGACTCTGCAAAACAACCTGAGGGTTTTGAAGGGTCAGGGGTGGGAGGTTGGGGGAACAGGTGGTGGGTAATAGGGAGGGCACGTTTTGCGGGAGCACTGGTGTTGTGCAAAAACAATGAATACTGTTACGCTGAAAAATAAATAAATTAAAAGAAATATTAAAAAAAAAGACCCATATGAGACACAGGGAACTTTAAAAGTCCTAGAGAAATACAAGGCAGTAATCTCTTTGATGTCAGACTTAGCAACATCTTATATATCTATATCTCCTGAGACAAGAGATACAAAGGCAAAAGTAAATAATTGGGACTTCATTCAAACAGAATGTTTCTGCGCAACTAAGGAAACAATCCACAATAGTAAAAGCAAACTATGGAATCAGAGGACATAATTGAAAATGACATATTTGATAAAGAGTTAGTATCCAAAAATATAATGAACTTATAAAACTCAATACCCATTAAAGAATAACTTAATTAAAAATGAGCAGAACACATGAACAGACATTTTTTTTCCCAAGGAAGACATCCTGAGGGGCAACAGACATGAAAAAATGCTCAACATCATTCATCATTAAGGAAATGTGAATTAAAACCAAGATGAGATTCCCCTCATGAATCTGAAAAATACATATTTGGTTTCCCAGTAAATTGACCCTTAATACAGCTCTCAAAACTTGTAAATAAATTATAAGAACTCCTATCCCATCTTGCCCTGGGACCATATTGAACTATTTGTGACTTAAATTACAATATTCAAGTCTCTATGGACTTCCCCAGGTGAGCACGCATGAAAGAGAAGTCCTATCTTTAATCTCTAGGAAATGAAGAACAGCCAATATGCTTTTAGCTGAAGCCCATTCAAAATGTTACATTAGCCTTTCAGTATGCAAGCATTCAGGACAGTTGCCAGCACAAATTCCAAGTAACTCCTGCCCTAAGACTGGGAATGATAATGACATAGCTAAGGTAGATTGATGACAAGTGCCTCAGTAGTGGCCTGGTTCCTTAGAGTTGATCTGACTATAGGCCCTACCCGCCAGTGAATTCTTCTCAGAGGACAGTGCAGTTAAAGTAGTTTGGTACTACTTCATCTCTCTGAAAAGTCTGATATATTTCAATTCAAGCCCAAGGAAGACCCACACTTGGCCCCTAACAACAGAGGGACCAAACAGTGCCCACAACTGGAAAGGGAGTCACTTCAGATAACTGAATCAAAGGCAAAAGTGACTTAGCCACAATACCAGGTGCTAAAAACCCACACAGTGGATATGTTTGAAGCATCAGCTGACGGTGAAATGGCCACATTGCACTGCAAGGCATTACAGAACCTCTTCTTTATAAGGTCACTAGTTTCAAGAAGAGGAGACATAGATGACAGTCATAACACCCAGAAACAAATACAGAGAGTGGAATAAAATGAGGAGACAAAGAAATGCATCCCAAATGAAAATCAGAAAAGAATTTCACAGACACCAAAATGAAACCAAGTTAATATGCCTGATAAATAATTTAAAGTAGTGATCATAAAGATATTCATGACCCTTGAGAGAAGAGTAGAGGATATCAGTAAGACCCTCAACAAACAGAGAGAAAAACAGAAAAAAAAAAACTACTTAGTAATAAAGAACATAATAAATGAAACTTAAAATACAATAGATGGAATAAATAGCAGGCAAGAAGAAGAAAAATGAATCAAGCGACCTGGAGGACATAAGAATAGAAATTAATCAAACTGAGCAGGTGAGAGAAAAAAAAAAGCAAAATGAGAACAGACTTAGGGGCTCCTGGGTGGCTTAGTCTATTAAGGATTCAAATCTTTATTTCATCTCAGGTCCTAATCTCAGAATCCTGGGATCAAGTCAAGTTGTGTTCCCTGCTCAGTGGAGAATCTGCTTCTCTCTTCTTCCTCTCCTTTTGTCCCTCCCCTGATCCCTCTCTCCCTCAGTCTCTCTCAAATAAATATATATTTAAAAAACTAAAAACTTAAAAAAAAAACACTTTATAATAAACTTAGGGAACTCAGCAATATCATCAAGTATAATGACATCTTCATAATGGGGATCTCAGAAAAAGAATATAAA
Organism: Meles meles; assembly: GCF_922984935.1. Lineage (NCBI taxonomy): Eukaryota > Metazoa > Chordata > Mammalia > Carnivora > Mustelidae > Meles > Meles meles. The sequence continues at coordinate 63,472 of NW_025721421.1, forward strand.
GAAGTGGCAGAAAATGTATTTGATGAAATAATAGGTAACAATTTCACAAATAAGGGAAAGAAAACAAACCCAGACGCAGGAGGCACAAAAAGCACCTAACAAAATCATCCCCCTAAAGTCCACAGTAAGAATGCGGTAATAATGGGGCACCTGAGTGGCTCAGTGGATTAAGGCCTCTGCCTTCCACTCAGGTCATGATCCCAAGGTCCTGAGATTGAGCCCCACATTGGGCCTGCTTCTCCACGGGGGAGCCTGCTTCTGCCTCTCTCTCTCTCTGCCTGCCTTTCAGCCTACTTGTGATGTCTGTCAAATAAATAAATAAAATCCTTAAAAAAAGAAATGTGGTATTAAAGTGGGAAAAAGTAGTAAAAATTAATAATTAAAATGTCAAAAATTAGTGATAGAAAATTTTAAATGGAGTAATCGCTATGTGATGTATATGTACGTGATGACTCCCTAAATCATATTAATGAAATCAATATTGAATTGTATATTAACCAACTAAAATTTAAATAAATATTTGAACCAAACAATAAATAAGTAGAATAAATAAGTAGAATAAATAAATAAATAAATAGCAGTAAGAAGAAAGAAAGCGGTTACTCACCGGTGACACCCCTTCAGGCTATCAGTTGATATTTCAGCAGAAAAATTGTTGTCCAGAATGGAATGGCCTTTCAAAGAGCAGAAAAGGGGAAAAATATAGCCAAGAATACTGTAACCATGAAGGGTATCATTCGGATTACAAGGATAGATAAATAGTTCCCAGACAAGTAAATTTAAAGGAATCAATGACCACTGAAATAACCCTACCAGAAAAGTTAATGGGGACCTACTGAATGTGAATGAAAAACCATAATTAAAAGTAAAAAAAAAAAGTAGAAAGCATAAAAGCATGAAAAAATAAGTATGTTTCAAAATATCAGTCAGCGGTGTCAGAAAGTTAAAGAATGTAAAACATGACCCCATACACCTAAATTGTAGATTGAAGGGAGGTAAAGAATGTATTTACCTGCATTACCTCACCTTCATATAGACTGTTATATGCTGACCAAGTTAGAGAAAAACCAAATGGTAGCCACATATAAAAAGACAATAATCAATATGCTAAAAATATAGAAAATGAATTCACTGAAGAAAACCAGCAAACTATGAAAGGAGCAAAAGAAAAAGATCGGAAAAGAACTGCAAAAAAATAAGATGACAGTGGAGTAGGAGGACACTAAACTTGCTTTGTCCCAGGAAACACAAAGATAACTATAAAATCATCATAAATACCCCAGAAATAGACATGAAGACTGAGAAAACAAAATCCATGTCTAAAAGGAAAGAGGAAACATTAGACATTGTTTGGTGGAGAAGTGGATCCTGAGTGCTGTGTAGGAAAGGAACCTATGATCATAAACAAAGGTGAGAGAGGCGCTCACAGGATAACTCACAGAAATATTTCCCCCAAAGCTCTGGCTTGCAAAATGAGGGGACTGAATACCTTGATTTCCTTCAACCAGCGAGACTTAAAGCCTGGAGTTTTAAAGGTCAGTGGGCTTGGATGGGATGGAGCCCTGAGTGCACTGGACTGCCCCTCAAAGGAAGGTGGAAAAACAGCATAGGACAAACAGACTCAGAGGCGACATTCACAGAGATGCTTCTCCAGGAAGAAAGGAGCTGCCTGGCACCACCTTCACATAAATACTGAGCACCTGCAAGAAGCAGTGCAACCCCAAAACAGGTTGCCTAACTTGCTTACACTAAGCTCCACACCCATGCGTTCTGCTGTGATGCTCATCTTTGTCCTGTTTTTCTGTTTCAGCATCATTGCTCCTCAAGCAGAAGACAAGCCCATGCTCCTGCCCACACCATGTTTCTTTACAACAGGGTTCCTCAGTTCCTCAGTTTTTAAAGAAGTGGTATCAGTTCTCATCTCACAAGTGGACAAGGGCACACCTAGTTAAAACTCACCACATTCAGGCCCAGTACCAAACACTGCCCATCGCAGACAAGGAAGTCCTCTGGAGATGACCGGTCTGAAGGAAGGATCAGCCAAAACAAAAGAGCAACGTTCACAAAAAACACAACTGTATATGATGGCACCAAAAACCATGAGAATAACCTTAACTGATAGGGTGAAACACCTGTACTCTGAAAACTACAAAACATTGATGAAGGAAATTGAAGAAAACACAAAGAATTGGAAAGATACTCCATGCTCATACATAGGAAGCAATAAAATTATTTTTACTTTCTCAAGATTTTATTGAAATTCTAGTTAGTTAACATATAATGTAATATTGGTTTTAAGAGTAGAATTTAGTAATTCATCCCTTATATTTTGCACCCAGTGCTCATAACAAAAAGTGCCCTCCCTAATAATCTATTATACTCTTTTCACATCTCCTGTCCACCTCCTTTCCAGAAACCCTCAGTATGCTCTCTATAGTTAAGTCCATCTTTTTTTTTTTTACCCCACCCCTATGTTCATCTTTTTCTTTCTTTCATTACACCTATGGGTGAGATCCTATGTATTTATCTTTCTATTTCACTTAGCATAATGCACTCCAGCTTCATCCATGTTGTGGCAAATGGCAAGATTTCTTTCTTTCTTTCTTTCTTTGGATGGCTGAGTAACATTTCATTGTGTACATATACACCACATCTTCCTTAACCATTCATCAGTTGAAGGACATTTGGGCTTTCTCCATAATTTGGCTATTTTTGATAATGCTGCTATAAACATCGGGGTACATGGACACCTTTGAATCTGCACTTTTGTATACTTGGGTAAATACCTAGTAGTGCAATTGTTGGATTGCAGGGTAGTCCTGTTTTTAATTGTCTGAAGAACCTTCATACTGTTCTCCAGAGTGGAAAAGCCACTTTGCATTCACACCAATGGAGTAACATGGTTCCCTTTTCTCTGCATCCTTGCCAACATCTGTTGTTTATTATGTTGTTCATTTTCGCCATTCTGACAGGTGTGAGGTGGTATCTCATTGTGGTTTTCATTTGTATTTCCCTGATGATGAGTGATGTTGAGTATCTTTTCATGGGTCTTAAGATATCTGGATGTCTTCTTTGCAAAAATGTCTATTCATGTCCTTTGCCCATTTCTCACTTGGATTATTTTGGGGGGACTGTTGAGTTTTATAATTTCTTTATAGATTGTGGATACTAACCCTTTATCAGGTATGTCATTTGCAAATGTCTTCTCCCATTCTACAGATTGCTATGAAGTTTTGTTGATTGCTTGCTTTGCTGTACAGACATGTATTTTTTTGCTGTTGTTGTTTTATTTTTTGTTTGTTTGTTTGTTTGTTTCTGAAGAACTTTCAATAGATCATTTCTGGTTTGGTTTTCCTTGCCTCCGGAGAGGTGTCTAGTGAGAGTTGCAATGATCAATGTTAAAAATGTTTCTCTCCTTCCCTTTAACCCTGCAATTGCACTACTGGGCATTTACCCCAAAGATACAGATGGATTGAAAAAAATGACCATCTGTACCCCAATGTTTATAGCAGCAATGGCCATGGTCGCCAAACTGTGGAAAGAACCAAGATGCCCTTCAACGGACGAATGGTTAAGGAAGATGTGGTCCATATACACTATGGAGTATTATGCCTCCATCAGAAAGGATGAATACCCAACTTTTGTAGCAACATGGATGGGACTGGAAGAGATTATACTGAGTGAAATAAGTCAAGCAGAGAGTGTCAAGTATCATATGGTTTCACTTATTTGTGGAGCATAACAAAGAACATGGAGGACATGGGGAGATGGAGAATAGAAGGGAATTTAAGGAAATTGGAAGGGGAGATGAACCATGAGAGACTATGGACTCTGAAAATCAACCTTAGGGTTTTGAAGGGGCAGGAGTTGGGAGGTTGGGGGAACCAGGTGGTGGGTAATAGGGAGGGCACGTATTGCATGGAGCACTGGGTGTGGTGCAAAAATAATGAATACTGTTACACTGAAAATAAATAAAATAAATAAATAAATATTTAAAAAATGTTGCTCTCTTTACTCTCCTCCTTTGATGGTTTCCTGTTGCATATTTATGCCTTTCCTCCATTTTGAATTTATTTTTGTGTACGCTGTAGGAAAGTGGTCCAGTTTCTTTTTTGTTTGAGGATTTTATTTCTTTATTTGCCGGAGAGAGCATAATCAGGGATAGGAGCAGTCAGAGGGTGAAGCAGGCTCCCTGCTACATAAGGAACCCAAATCAGGACTCAATTCCTGGACCCTGGGATCATGACCTGAGCCAAAAGGCAGATGCTTAACCAAAAGAGCCACCAAGCCATCCCAAGTTTTTCTTTTTTAATGTATAATTGATTAATTTATTTGAGAGAGAGAGAGTGCAGGGGGAGGAGCAGAGGAGAGGGACCAGCACACTCTGCGCTATGCAGAGTGCCTGATGCAGGGCTTGATCTCAATATCATAAGCCAAAACCAAGAGTCAGATGCACAAGTGACTGAGCCACTCAGGTTCCCCAAGAAAATGGTCCAGTTTCATTCTTCAGCATGTTGCTGTTCAGTTTTCCCAACACTATTTGTTGTCTTATTTAGATTGGGTAGTCTTTTCTGTGTTTTCGTAGATTAGTTGATCATAGAGTTGTGGGTCCATTTGTGGGTTTTAGTTCTGTTCCATTGATCTATGTGTCTGCTTTTGTGCAAGTACCATACTACTTTAATGACTACAACTTTGTAATATATCTTGAAGTCTGGAATCTCAATGCCTCTAGCTTCATTTTTCTTCTTAATGTTGCTTTCACTGTTAGTGGTCTTTTGTAGTTCCACACATGTTTTAGCAATGTTTCTTCTATCTTTAGGGGAAAATGATATTGGTAATCTGACAGGGACTTTATTAAAAGTATTGTTGAGATTTGGTAATATAGAACATTTTAATAATATTTTTTCTTCAATGAATATGTGATTTTT
>NW_025721422.1:0-68337 GCF_922984935.1 Meles meles
TGGCATGTAGCATTAACTAATGATGACAAGGAGTGCTGACCAGGGGCTCTTTCTTCCGGGGTAGGGATCAGGCAGAATTTCACTCTCCATGAAGCCTTTGCAACGGTGTTTAAGGTAATGTCAGGTAGACAGAGCCTTCATCCCTTGGGACTGGAGTTTCAGGACACTAGCAGATAAGGACACGGACAGCACAATGCATCCCTGCCCTGGCAATTTTGCTGGAATTGCGACTTTACTTCCCTTCTTCCTACCTTCACCTTAAAAGCTGACGAAGCACCAAGGCAGACCTTACACCTGAGAAACCAAAGGGACCAGAAGCTAATGAACTGACCCTCTCACCCAAGGGTATCAAACCTCCGAGAGACATAATGGTAGAAAAGAGGCATCACGGTGGTTTGAGACCTTTAGAAATTGCAGTGGAAATAGGAACACCTTGCTCTCCCTGCAGAAATGTTGGTCTAAAGAATGGTTTACAGAACATTGTTTTCTTTTCTCTTTGTATAGAATGTGGAAGTGGGAAAGAAACATAAAAGTCCACATGAGTTCATGATCAGGCTAACAGGGCTCTTTCTTGTTCCTTCCCAATTATTTCTACTTAAAGCCATAGGACTCATATGTCGTGAAATGGGATTGCTGCTTCAGTGAAGTCAGCTTCTGTGACGTCACAAAGCTCTGAGGTCCTAGCAACCACTCCTCACCAAACAATGCCTCAACACTTCACCTGGCTGGAGTAGTTCTGGGTCAGCCAGGAGTATCAAAATCACTCCCCACCCGCTGCAGCCCACATGGGTATTTCCCCAAGACAGTGTGTGAAGCGATTTAGGGTCACCTTCTCCATGGCTGGATTTGTAGTCTTTGGCCGGGACTGTCACCAACACCCCTCTGGACTCCTGAGAGTGGCAGGAATCTACATTTTCCATCTTACCCACGTAAGTGTCAAGAAACAGGAGTACAAGCAACGTCACACACGGGGGACTCCACGCCATACACATGTCATGGTCCTCACACCATATCAAGATGCTTGTGACCGGAAAAGCTGCCCTCAGCCCTCTGACGAAAACTCCGAGTTAACACCCACAACCATACCCAAGACAGGTCTGGGGTCTTCAACAGTAAGGATACGAGTTCTTCTTGCATCTCCAGAAATCGTGCCATACATTCCTCCACAATATTCCCAGCTCAGCAAACATTCAAGGCAGACCCTACACCCCAGATGCTTAAGGCCAGGCGGACTCATCTGTTTGGAGCTCACAGGAGGAAGCACAGAGCATGTTGGAATAGAACCAATCCCCATGTGAGGCCATCTGAAAAGGCTTTCAGGCCAGTTTCAGGAATACAACGTGAATCTAAAAAAGGTCTCCGTCTTCTCTGTATTTGAAACGCGCCTTCTGTTATCTACACTGAAGTTAGTTTCTTAGAAAGAAGAGCTCATGGAGTGCCCAGGGCTGGCACTTGAGAGAGTCTCAGGTGTGTGTGACATGCCCTCTGGGGGTTGTGTTCTGGCTGTCCACTCTCCTGTGAGCTCGTCCCCTGTGGATGCTCTCCTTGCCTTCCATTCAGAGTGTGTGGTGTCTGGGACAAAAATGGTGAGGTTTAGCTTCGTTGGTCTGGTGTGCCTGTGAAACGTGATTTTTCAACCCACTCCCCCAAAATTAAGGCCTGCTGAATTCTGTGGCCAAGGTGAGAAGATGTGGCAGGGCTTTCTTCTAGTGTCCTGCAGGATTTTCCTCTTCTCCTGGGGCTAAGCAACATGGCCTGAAGAAGGCAGTCCCTACAGTGTTCCCAGTTTGGGAATCCGTGATTGCAGGTTGGACATCTAATGTCCTCACCGTCCTGACCTGTGGCCACTTCTCACTCTTGAGGCTGGCGGTGGTAGAGCCCAAGTATCTTTGGCGCCCTTTGAGGCACCTCCACCAGCACTGCCCATCACCAATGCACCCAAAGAAATAATAATCTTACCACGGTGTCAACAGTTATTGTCTCTGATCATGGTTCGGGGCTGTCTGCCCCTGGTTGCTTGCTGGTGTCCTCCTCCAGGAGATATACAGTGTTCTCTGGAGTCTATGCCTGAAAAGCATGCTGATCTGGAATCCCAGGGCCTCAAGTCCTTGGGTTGCAAGAACTCGTGTCCTTCAGACACTCTCCTTGACTCCGCCAACAGCTATGGGTCAACATTCAAATTGCGGGTTCTAAGTGTGCTCCTCTCCCCTGGGCCTTGGGCTTCGGGCATGACTCCATGCCCTCTGAAGCACCAACCGTCCAATTCTCCCATCAGCCCTGTCTACACCCATCTCCCATGGTCTCTGTGACTTCTTCTCTCTTTCGCTGTGGAGTGTGATTTCTAGGGTCAGGTCCATTTATGCCATGGTTACATTGATATGGTCAACTTCTGGTTGTGCTGATGGCTGAAGACAGGCCTGGAGCTCCCAGACACTTCTACCATCTCCCTGTACTCCAAATGCACTGCGGACCCCTTATGGAGCCATAAGCACGGAGGCATTCTTGCTCCTTGTGACTTGTGGCAGAACGGGAGAGAGCACTGGGCTGTGTCATATCTGTCAGTCACAAAAAGACAACTCCCATACGATTTCACTCACTCATGGAAGCAAAGAAACATGTGAAAAATCAAGAAAGAGGGACAGGCAATTAGACCATAACCAGGCACACAGGATTTGGTGTTTGTTCCAGGCAGGGTATTCAGAACCTGCCTTTCTAAAAGTGGATCAAATGGGACATTCAATGCAGGAAATTTGGCCGAACGGGATGTAACGTGAGTTCCCACTGTTTTAGAAGGTGAATTCTGATTTGGATCAGAGCAGCTTCATGTCTCTTAAAATATCATTTTTAGCTTTTTGTAAAACAGACCCCGGACCCCACCCCCCACCCCCCGCCCCACACACGCTCTTAAAGGAGTCCCTCAGAAGTTAGGGAGCAAGTGAGGAAATAGCACTCATGGAATCAAAATTCAGAGAATGTCCCATAAAAAAAACAAGCTTACAGAATCAAAGTAACAAACCGTCCAAACTGGATAAGTTAACTCCTGACCTATCAAGAATTAGTTAATTAATTATCTAATTATATAAACAACATTACCTAAAAGACCCCCTACCGCGAAATCTACCAGCAAATCCAATACCGGATAGAAAAGGATAAATTCCAAGACACATACGGCACTACCATGACAAGTTCAATGGTCATACATATATGACGTCTCAGGTAATGACTTTTGAAGCAGCTTTTGAGGCTTTTGAAGCAGTCCTCAAACATCTCCCAACACACAGAAAGCCAGGTTCAAATCAATTCCCTGGCCCACAATTCGAGACATTTAATGCTAATGTCGGCTTTTCTCATCTATTCCCAAAATGTAGGAAGAGGGAACACTCTAATTTACAATGTCCAAAGACCCAATTCACATAAGGACCTTATAGGAAACCAATTGCAAACCATTTGAATCAGTAATATAATAAAACTAGAATTCATTTCTCTTCTCTTTCTTTCTTCATCTCCACGTGAAATGACCTGTTTGCTTACTATTCACTACATTTTGTTTTAATCGGCAAGCCAGGCTTTCATCCATCCTACGTTTTTTGACATAGTGTTCCCTGATTCTTTAATTGCGTATACCAACAAGTGCTCATCCTCATAAAATGCCAAACCACCTCCATACCCATTATCCGTTCCCTCTTTATGGCATCTTATCCTCCTGTAACCCTCAGCTTGGTCCCCAAAGTCCTGAGTCTGTCCCTGGTGTGTCTCCCTGTCTGACTTCTTCTCCTTCCGTGTTCCCTTCCTACTATTCATGTCCATGGTATTCCTCATGGGCCACATAGGAGTGCAGCCATAGGATATTTCCCTTGGTCTGCTTGCATGTTCATTTGGAAATTATCTTCTTTATCATCACCTTCATAATCATCTTGATATACTAGGCCTTAAAAGGGTATCTCGGCTCCTTCAACAGTGATGCTGTAGTGGACATGGCAAGCCATCGATGTTGGCCGTTCATTTTCATCTGAATAAAGAGAGGTGCTCAACATGGCTCTCCCCATGAATATGGCATGTAGCATTAACTAATGATGACAAGGAGTGCTGACCAGGGCTCTTTCTTCCGGGGTAGGGATCAGGCAGAATTTCACTCTCCATGAAGCCTTTGCAACGGTGTTTAAGGTAATGTCAGGTAGACAGAGCCTTCATCCCTTGGGACTGGAGTTTCAGGACACTAGCAGATAAGGACACGGACAGCACAATGCATCCCTGCCCTGGCAATTTTGCTGGAATTGCGACTTTACTTCCCTTCTTCCTACCCTCACCTTAAAAGCTGACGAAGCACCAAGGCAGACCTTACACCTGAGAAACCAAAGGGACCAGAAGCTAAGAACTGACCCTCTCACCCAAGGGTATCAAACCTCCGAGAGACATAATGGTAGAAAAGAGGCATCACGGTGGTTTGAGACCTTTAGAAATTGCAGTGGAAATAGGAACACCTTGCTCTCCCTGCAGAAATGTTGGTCTAAAGAATGGTTTACAGAACATTGTTTTCTTTTCTCTTTGTATAGAATGTGGAAGTGGGAAAGAAACATAAAAGTCCACATGAGTTCATGATCAGGCTAACAGGGCTCTTTCTTGTTCCTTCCCAATTATTTCTACTTAAAGCCATAGGACTCATATGTCGTGAGAATGGGATTGCTGCTTCAGTGAAGTCAGCTTCTGTGACGTCACAAAGCTCTGAGGTCCTAGCAACCACTCCTCACCAAACAATGCCTCAACACTTCACCTGGCTGGAGTAGTTCTGGGTCAGCCAGGAGTATCAAAATCACTCCCACCCGCTGCAGCCACATGGGTATTTCCCCAAGACAGTGTGTGAAGCGATTTAGGGTCACCTTCTCCATGGCTGGATTTGTAGTCTTTGGCCGGGACTGTCACCAACACCCCTCTGGACTCCTGAGAGTGGCAGGAATCTACATTTCCATCTTACCCACGTAAGGTCAAGAAACAGGAGTACAAGCAACGTCACACGGGGGACTCCACGCCATACACATGTTCATGGTCCTCACACCATATCAAGATGCTTGTGACCGGAAAAGCGCCCTCAGCCCTCTGACGAAAACTCCGAGTTAACACCCACAACCATACCCAAGACAGGTCTGGGGTCTTCAACAGTAAGGATACGAGTTCTTCTTGCATCTCCAGAAATCGTGCCATACATTCCTCCCAATATTCCCAGCTCAGCAAACATTCAAGGCAGACCCTACACCCCAGATGCTTAAGGCCAGGGCGGACTCATCTGTTTGGAGCTCACAGGAGGAAGCACAGAGCATGTTGGAATAGAACCAATCCCCATGTGAGGCCATCTGAAAAGGCTTTCAGGCCAGTTTCAGGAATACAACGTGAATCTAAAAAAGGTCTCCGTCTTCTCTGTATTTGAAACGCGCCTTCTGTTATCTACACTGAAGTTAGTTTCTTAGAAAGAAGAGCTCATGGAGTGCCCAGGGCTGGCACTTGAGAGAGTCTCAGGTGTGTGTGACATGCCCTCTGGGGTTGTGTTCTGGCTGTCCACTCTCCTGTGAGCTCGTCCCCTGTGGATGCTCTCCTTGCCTTCCATTCAGAGTGTGTGGTGTCTGGGACAAAAATGGTGAGGTTTAGCTTCGTTGGTCTGGTGTGCCTGTGAAACGTGATTTTCAACCCACTCCCCCAAAATTAAGGCCTGCTGAATTCTGTGGCCAAGGTGAGAAGATGTGGCAGGGCTTTCTTCTAGTGTCCTGCAGGATTTTCTCTTCTCCTGGGGCTAAGCAACATGGCCTGAAGAAGGCAGTCCCTACAGTGTTCCCAGTTTGGGAATCCGTGATTGCAGGTTGGACATCTAATGTCCTCACCGTCCTGACTGTGGCCACTTCTCACTCTTGAGGCTGGCGGTGGTAGAGCCCAAGTATCTTTGGCGCCCTTTGAGGCACCTCCACCAGCACTGCCCATCACCAATGCACCCAAAGAAATAATAATCTTACCACGGTGTCAACAGTTATTGTCTCTGATCATGGTTCGGGGCTGTCTGCCCCTGGTTGCTTGCTGGTGTCCTCTCCAGGAGATATACAGTGTTCTCTGGAGTCTATGCCTGAAAAGCATGCTGATCTGGAATCCCAGGGCCTCAAGTCCTTGGGTTGCAAGAACTCGTGTCCTTCAGACACTCTCCTTGACTCCGCCAACAGCTATGGGTCAACATTCAAATTGCGGGTTCTAAGTGTGCTCCTCTCCCCTGGGCCTTGGGCTTCGGGCATGACTCCATGCCCTCTGAAGCACCAACCGTCCAATTCTCCCATCAGCCCTGTCTACACCCATCTCCCATGGTCTCTGTGACTTCTTCTCTCTTTCGCTGTGGAGTGTGATTTCTAGGGTCAGGTCCATTTATGCCATGGTTACATTGATATGGTCAACTTCTGGTTGTGCTGATGGCTGAAGACAGGCCTGGAGCTCCCAGACACTTCTACCATCTCCCTGTACTCCAAATGCACTGCGGACCCTTATGGAGCCATAAGCACGGAGGCATTCTTGCTCCTTGTGACTTGTGGCAGAACGGGAGAGAGCACTGGGCTGTGTCATATCTGTCAGTCACAAAAAGACAACTCCCATACGATTTCACTCACTCATGGAAGCAAAGAAACATGTGAAAAATCAAGAAAGAGGGACAGGCAATTAGACCATAACCAGGCACACAGGATTTGGTGTTTGTTCCAGGCAGGGTATTCAGAACCTGCCTTTCTAAAAGTGGATCAAATGGGACATTCAATGCAGGAAATTTGGCCGAACGGGATGTAACGTGAGTTCCCACTGTTTTAGAAGGTGAATTCTGATTTGGATCAGAGCAGCTTCATGTCTCTTAAAATATCATTTTTAGCTTTTTGTAAAACAGACCCCGGACCCCACCCCCCACCCCCGCCCCACACACGCTCTTAAAGGAGTCCCTCAGAAGTTAGGGAGCAAGTGAGAAATAGCACTCATGGAATCAAAATTCAGAGAATGTCCCATAAAAAAAACAAGCTTACAGAATCAAAGTAACAAACCGTCCAAACTGGATAAGTTAACTCCTGACCTATCAAGAATTAGTTAATTAATTATCTAATTATATAAACAACATTACCTAAAAGACCCCTACCGCGAAATCTACCAGCAAATCCAATACCGGATAGAAAAGGATAAATTCCAAGACACATACGCACTACCATGACAAGTTCAATGGTCATACATATATGACGTCTCAGGTAATGACTTTTGAAGCAGCTTTTGAGGCTTTTGAAGCAGTCCTCAAACATCTCCCAACACACAGAAAGCCAGGTTCAAATCAATTCCCTGGCCCACAATTCGAGACATTTAATGCTAATGTCGGCTTTTCTCATCTATTCCCAAAATGTAGGAAGAGGGAACACTCTAATTTACAATGTCCAAAGACCCAATTCACATAAGGACCTTATAGGAAACCAATTGCAAACCATTTGAATCAGTAATATAATAAAACTAGAATTCATTTCTCTTCTCTTTCTTTCTTCATCTCCACGTGAAATGACCTGTTTGCTTACTATTCACTACATTTTGTTTTAATCGGCAAGCCAGGCTTTCATCCATCCTACGTTTTTTGACATAGTGTTCCCTGATTCTTTAATTGCGTATACCAACAAGTGCTCATCCTCATAAAATGCCAAACCACCTCCATACCCATTATCCCGTTCCCTCTTTATGGCATCTTATCCTCCTGTAACCCTCAGCTTGGTCCCCAAAGTCCTGAGTCTGTCCTGGTGTGTCTCCCTGTCTGACTTCTTCTCCTTCCGTGTTCCCTTCCTACTATTCATGTCCATGGTATTCCTCATGGGCCACATAGGAGTGCAGCCATAGGATATTTCCCTTGGTCTGCTTGCATGTTCATTTGGAAATTATCTTCTTTATCATCACCTTCATAATCATCTTGATATACTAGGCCTTAAAAGGGTATCTCGGCTCCTTCAACAGTGATGCTGTAGTGGACATGGCAAGCCATCGATGTTGGCCGTTCATTTTCATCTGAATAAAGAGAGGTGCTCAACATGGCTCTCCCCATGAATATGGCATGTAGCATTAACTAATGATGACAAGGAGTGCTGACCAGGGCTCTTTCTTCCGGGGTAGGGATCAGGCAGAATTTCACTCTCCATGAAGCCTTTGCAACGGTGTTTAAGGTAATGTCAGGTAGACAGAGCCTTCATCCCTTGGGACTGGAGTTTCAGGACACTAGCAGATAAGGACACGGACAGCACAATGCATCCCTGCCCTGGCAATTTTGCTGGAATTGCGACTTTACTTCCCTTCTTCCTACCCTCACCTTAAAAGCTGACGAAGCACCAAGGCAGACCTTACACCTGAGAAACCAAAGGGACCAGAAGCTAAGAACTGACCCTCTCACCCAAGGGTATCAAACCTCCGAGAGACATAATGGTAGAAAAGAGGCATCACGGTGGTTTGAGACCTTTAGAAATTGCAGTGGAAATAGGAACACCTTGCTCTCCCTGCAGAAATGTTGGTCTAAAGAATGGTTTACAGAACATTGTTTTCTTTTCTCTTTGTATAGAATGTGGAAGTGGGAAAGAAACATAAAAGTCCACATGAGTTCATGATCAGGCTAACAGGGCTCTTTCTTGTTCCTTCCCAATTATTTCTACTTAAAGCCATAGGACTCATATGTCGTGAGAATGGGATTGCTGCTTCAGTGAAGTCAGCTTCTGTGACGTCACAAAGCTCTGAGGTCCTAGCAACCACTCCTCACCAAACAATGCCTCAACACTTCACCTGGCTGGAGTAGTTCTGGGTCAGCCAGGAGTATCAAAATCACTCCCACCCGCTGCAGCCACATGGGTATTTCCCCAAGACAGTGTGTGAAGCGATTTAGGGTCACCTTCTCCATGGCTGGATTTGTAGTCTTTGGCCGGGACTGTCACCAACACCCCTCTGGACTCCTGAGAGTGGCAGGAATCTACATTTCCATCTTACCCACGTAAGGTCAAGAAACAGGAGTACAAGCAACGTCACACGGGGGACTCCACGCCATACACATGTTCATGGTCCTCACACCATATCAAGATGCTTGTGACCGGAAAAGCGCCCTCAGCCCTCTGACGAAAACTCCGAGTTAACACCCACAACCATACCCAAGACAGGTCTGGGGTCTTCAACAGTAAGGATACGAGTTCTTCTTGCATCTCCAGAAATCGTGCCATACATTCCTCCCAATATTCCCAGCTCAGCAAACATTCAAGGCAGACCCTACACCCCAGATGCTTAAGGCCAGGGCGGACTCATCTGTTTGGAGCTCACAGGAGGAAGCACAGAGCATGTTGGAATAGAACCAATCCCCATGTGAGGCCATCTGAAAAGGCTTTCAGGCCAGTTTCAGGAATACAACGTGAATCTAAAAAAGGTCTCCGTCTTCTCTGTATTTGAAACGCGCCTTCTGTTATCTACACTGAAGTTAGTTTCTTAGAAAGAAGAGCTCATGGAGTGCCCAGGGCTGGCACTTGAGAGAGTCTCAGGTGTGTGTGACATGCCCTCTGGGGTTGTGTTCTGGCTGTCCACTCTCCTGTGAGCTCGTCCCCTGTGGATGCTCTCCTTGCCTTCCATTCAGAGTGTGTGGTGTCTGGGACAAAAATGGTGAGGTTTAGCTTCGTTGGTCTGGTGTGCCTGTGAAACGTGATTTTCAACCCACTCCCCCAAAATTAAGGCCTGCTGAATTCTGTGGCCAAGGTGAGAAGATGTGGCAGGGCTTTCTTCTAGTGTCCTGCAGGATTTTCTCTTCTCCTGGGGCTAAGCAACATGGCCTGAAGAAGGCAGTCCCTACAGTGTTCCCAGTTTGGGAATCCGTGATTGCAGGTTGGACATCTAATGTCCTCACCGTCCTGACTGTGGCCACTTCTCACTCTTGAGGCTGGCGGTGGTAGAGCCCAAGTATCTTTGGCGCCCTTTGAGGCACCTCCACCAGCACTGCCCATCACCAATGCACCCAAAGAAATAATAATCTTACCACGGTGTCAACAGTTATTGTCTCTGATCATGGTTCGGGGCTGTCTGCCCCTGGTTGCTTGCTGGTGTCCTCTCCAGGAGATATACAGTGTTCTCTGGAGTCTATGCCTGAAAAGCATGCTGATCTGGAATCCCAGGGCCTCAAGTCCTTGGGTTGCAAGAACTCGTGTCCTTCAGACACTCTCCTTGACTCCGCCAACAGCTATGGGTCAACATTCAAATTGCGGGTTCTAAGTGTGCTCCTCTCCCCTGGGCCTTGGGCTTCGGGCATGACTCCATGCCCTCTGAAGCACCAACCGTCCAATTCTCCCATCAGCCCTGTCTACACCCATCTCCCATGGTCTCTGTGACTTCTTCTCTCTTTCGCTGTGGAGTGTGATTTCTAGGGTCAGGTCCATTTATGCCATGGTTACATTGATATGGTCAACTTCTGGTTGTGCTGATGGCTGAAGACAGGCCTGGAGCTCCCAGACACTTCTACCATCTCCCTGTACTCCAAATGCACTGCGGACCCTTATGGAGCCATAAGCACGGAGGCATTCTTGCTCCTTGTGACTTGTGGCAGAACGGGAGAGAGCACTGGGCTGTGTCATATCTGTCAGTCACAAAAAGACAACTCCCATACGATTTCACTCACTCATGGAAGCAAAGAAACATGTGAAAAATCAAGAAAGAGGGACAGGCAATTAGACCATAACCAGGCACACAGGATTTGGTGTTTGTTCCAGGCAGGGTATTCAGAACCTGCCTTTCTAAAAGTGGATCAAATGGGACATTCAATGCAGGAAATTTGGCCGAACGGGATGTAACGTGAGTTCCCACTGTTTTAGAAGGTGAATTCTGATTTGGATCAGAGCAGCTTCATGTCTCTTAAAATATCATTTTTAGCTTTTTGTAAAACAGACCCCGGACCCCACCCCCCCACCCCCGCCCCACACACGCTCTTAAAGGAGTCCCTCAGAAGTTAGGGAGCAAGTGAGAAATAGCACTCATGGAATCAAAATTCAGAGAATGTCCCATAAAAAAAACAAGCTTACAGAATCAAAGTAACAAACCGTCCAAACTGGATAAGTTAACTCCTGACCTATCAAGAATTAGTTAATTAATTATCTAATTATATAAACAACATTACCTAAAAGACCCCTACCGCGAAATCTACCAGCAAATCCAATACCGGATAGAAAAGGATAAATTCCAAGACACATACGCACTACCATGACAAGTTCAATGGTCATACATATATGACGTCTCAGGTAATGACTTTTGAAGCAGCTTTTGAGGCTTTTGAAGCAGTCCTCAAACATCTCCCAACACACAGAAAGCCAGGTTCAAATCAATTCCCTGGCCCACAATTCGAGACATTTAATGCTAATGTCGGCTTTTCTCATCTATTCCCAAAATGTAGGAAGAGGGAACACTCTAATTTACAATGTCCAAAGACCCAATTCACATAAGGACCTTATAGGAAACCAATTGCAAACCATTTGAATCAGTAATATAATAAAACTAGAATTCATTTCTCTTCTCTTTCTTTCTTCATCTCCACGTGAAATGACCTGTTTGCTTACTATTCACTACATTTTGTTTTAATCGGCAAGCCAGGCTTTCATCCATCCTACGTTTTTTGACATAGTGTTCCCTGATTCTTTAATTGCGTATACCAACAAGTGCTCATCCTCATAAAATGCCAAACCACCTCCATACCCATTATCCCGTTCCCTCTTTATGGCATCTTATCCTCCTGTAACCCTCAGCTTGGTCCCCAAAGTCCTGAGTCTGTCCTGGTGTGTCTCCCTGTCTGACTTCTTCTCCTTCCGTGTTCCCTTCCTACTATTCATGTCCATGGTATTCCTCATGGGCCACATAGGAGTGCAGCCATAGGATATTTCCCTTGGTCTGCTTGCATGTTCATTTGGAAATTATCTTCTTTATCATCACCTTCATAATCATCTTGATATACTAGGCCTTAAAAGGGTATCTCGGCTCCTTCAACAGTGATGCTGTAGTGGACATGGCAAGCCATCGATGTTGGCCGTTCATTTTCATCTGAATAAAGAGAGGTGCTCAACATGGCTCTCCCCATGAATATGGCATGTAGCATTAACTAATGATGACAAGGAGTGCTGACCAGGGCTCTTTCTTCCGGGGTAGGGATCAGGCAGAATTTCACTCTCCATGAAGCCTTTGCAACGGTGTTTAAGGTAATGTCAGGTAGACAGAGCCTTCATCCCTTGGGACTGGAGTTTCAGGACACTAGCAGATAAGGACACGGACAGCACAATGCATCCCTGCCCTGGCAATTTTGCTGGAATTGCGACTTTACTTCCCTTCTTCCTACCCTCACCTTAAAAGCTGACGAAGCACCAAGGCAGACCTTACACCTGAGAAACCAAAGGGACCAGAAGCTAAGAACTGACCCTCTCACCCAAGGGTATCAAACCTCCGAGAGACATAATGGTAGAAAAGAGGCATCACGGTGGTTTGAGACCTTTAGAAATTGCAGTGGAAATAGGAACACCTTGCTCTCCCTGCAGAAATGTTGGTCTAAAGAATGGTTTACAGAACATTGTTTTCTTTTCTCTTTGTATAGAATGTGGAAGTGGGAAAGAAACATAAAAGTCCACATGAGTTCATGATCAGGCTAACAGGGCTCTTTCTTGTTCCTTCCCAATTATTTCTACTTAAAGCCATAGGACTCATATGTCGTGAGAATGGGATTGCTGCTTCAGTGAAGTCAGCTTCTGTGACGTCACAAAGCTCTGAGGTCCTAGCAACCACTCCTCACCAAACAATGCCTCAACACTTCACCTGGCTGGAGTAGTTCTGGGTCAGCCAGGAGTATCAAAATCACTCCCACCCGCTGCAGCCACATGGGTATTTCCCCAAGACAGTGTGTGAAGCGATTTAGGGTCACCTTCTCCATGGCTGGATTTGTAGTCTTTGGCCGGGACTGTCACCAACACCCCTCTGGACTCCTGAGAGTGGCAGGAATCTACATTTCCATCTTACCCACGTAAGGTCAAGAAACAGGAGTACAAGCAACGTCACACGGGGGACTCCACGCCATACACATGTTCATGGTCCTCACACCATATCAAGATGCTTGTGACCGGAAAAGCGCCCTCAGCCCTCTGACGAAAACTCCGAGTTAACACCCACAACCATACCCAAGACAGGTCTGGGGTCTTCAACAGTAAGGATACGAGTTCTTCTTGCATCTCCAGAAATCGTGCCATACATTCCTCCCAATATTCCCAGCTCAGCAAACATTCAAGGCAGACCCTACACCCCAGATGCTTAAGGCCAGGGCGGACTCATCTGTTTGGAGCTCACAGGAGGAAGCACAGAGCATGTTGGAATAGAACCAATCCCCATGTGAGGCCATCTGAAAAGGCTTTCAGGCCAGTTTCAGGAATACAACGTGAATCTAAAAAAGGTCTCCGTCTTCTCTGTATTTGAAACGCGCCTTCTGTTATCTACACTGAAGTTAGTTTCTTAGAAAGAAGAGCTCATGGAGTGCCCAGGGCTGGCACTTGAGAGAGTCTCAGGTGTGTGTGACATGCCCTCTGGGGTTGTGTTCTGGCTGTCCACTCTCCTGTGAGCTCGTCCCCTGTGGATGCTCTCCTTGCCTTCCATTCAGAGTGTGTGGTGTCTGGGACAAAAATGGTGAGGTTTAGCTTCGTTGGTCTGGTGTGCCTGTGAAACGTGATTTTCAACCCACTCCCCCAAAATTAAGGCCTGCTGAATTCTGTGGCCAAGGTGAGAAGATGTGGCAGGGCTTTCTTCTAGTGTCCTGCAGGATTTTCTCTTCTCCTGGGGCTAAGCAACATGGCCTGAAGAAGGCAGTCCCTACAGTGTTCCCAGTTTGGGAATCCGTGATTGCAGGTTGGACATCTAATGTCCTCACCGTCCTGACTGTGGCCACTTCTCACTCTTGAGGCTGGCGGTGGTAGAGCCCAAGTATCTTTGGCGCCCTTTGAGGCACCTCCACCAGCACTGCCCATCACCAATGCACCCAAAGAAATAATAATCTTACCACGGTGTCAACAGTTATTGTCTCTGATCATGGTTCGGGGCTGTCTGCCCCTGGTTGCTTGCTGGTGTCCTCTCCAGGAGATATACAGTGTTCTCTGGAGTCTATGCCTGAAAAGCATGCTGATCTGGAATCCCAGGGCCTCAAGTCCTTGGGTTGCAAGAACTCGTGTCCTTCAGACACTCTCCTTGACTCCGCCAACAGCTATGGGTCAACATTCAAATTGCGGGTTCTAAGTGTGCTCCTCTCCCCTGGGCCTTGGGCTTCGGGCATGACTCCATGCCCTCTGAAGCACCAACCGTCCAATTCTCCCATCAGCCCTGTCTACACCCATCTCCCATGGTCTCTGTGACTTCTTCTCTCTTTCGCTGTGGAGTGTGATTTCTAGGGTCAGGTCCATTTATGCCATGGTTACATTGATATGGTCAACTTCTGGTTGTGCTGATGGCTGAAGACAGGCCTGGAGCTCCCAGACACTTCTACCATCTCCCTGTACTCCAAATGCACTGCGGACCCTTATGGAGCCATAAGCACGGAGGCATTCTTGCTCCTTGTGACTTGTGGCAGAACGGGAGAGAGCACTGGGCTGTGTCATATCTGTCAGTCACAAAAAGACAACTCCCATACGATTTCACTCACTCATGGAAGCAAAGAAACATGTGAAAAATCAAGAAAGAGGGACAGGCAATTAGACCATAACCAGGCACACAGGATTTGGTGTTTGTTCCAGGCAGGGTATTCAGAACCTGCCTTTCTAAAAGTGGATCAAATGGGACATTCAATGCAGGAAATTTGGCCGAACGGGATGTAACGTGAGTTCCCACTGTTTTAGAAGGTGAATTCTGATTTGGATCAGAGCAGCTTCATGTCTCTTAAAATATCATTTTTAGCTTTTTGTAAAACAGACCCCGGACCCCACCCCCCACCCCCGCCCCACACACGCTCTTAAAGGAGTCCCTCAGAAGTTAGGGAGCAAGTGAGAAATAGCACTCATGGAATCAAAATTCAGAGAATGTCCCATAAAAAAAACAAGCTTACAGAATCAAAGTAACAAACCGTCCAAACTGGATAAGTTAACTCCTGACCTATCAAGAATTAGTTAATTAATTATCTAATTATATAAACAACATTACCTAAAAGACCCCTACCGCGAAATCTACCAGCAAATCCAATACCGGATAGAAAAGGATAAATTCCAAGACACATACGCACTACCATGACAAGTTCAATGGTCATACATATATGACGTCTCAGGTAATGACTTTTGAAGCAGCTTTTGAGGCTTTTGAAGCAGTCCTCAAACATCTCCCAACACACAGAAAGCCAGGTTCAAATCAATTCCCTGGCCCACAATTCGAGACATTTAATGCTAATGTCGGCTTTTCTCATCTATTCCCAAAATGTAGGAAGAGGGAGCACTCTAATTTACAATGTCCAAAGACCCAATTCACATAAGGACCTTATAGGAAACCAATTGCAAACCATTTGAATCAGTAATATAATAAAACTAGAATTCATTTCTCTTCTCTTTCTTTCTTCAACTCCACGTGAAATGACCTGTTTGCTTACTATTCACTACATTTTGTTTTAATCGGCAAGCCAGGCTTTCATCCATCCTACGTTTTTTGACATAGTGTTCCCTGATTCTTTAATTGCGTATACCAACAAGTGCTCATCCTCATAAAATGCCAAACCACCTCCATACCCATTATCCCGTTCCCTCTTTATGGCATCTTATCCTCCTGTAACCCTCAGCTTGGTCCCCAAAGTCCTGAGTCTGTCCTGGTGTGTCTCCCTGTCTGACTTCTTCTCCTTCCGTGTTCCCTTCCTACTATTCATGTCCATGGTATTCCTCATGGGCCACATAGGAGTGCAGCCATAGGATATTTCCCTTGGTCTGCTTGCATGTTCATTTGGAAATTATCTTCTTTATCATCACCTTCATAATCATCTTGATATACTAGGCCTTAAAAGGGTATCTCGGCTCCTTCAACAGTGATGCTGTAGTGGACATGGCAAGCCATCGATGTTGGCCGTTCATTTTCATCTGAATAAAGAGAGGTGCTCAACATGGCTCTCCCCATGAATATGGCATGTAGCATTAACTAATGATGACAAGGAGTGCTGACCAGGGCTCTTTCTTCCGGGGTAGGGATCAGGCAGAATTTCACTCTCCATGAAGCCTTTGCAACGGTGTTTAAGGTAATGTCAGGTAGACAGAGCCTTCATCCCTTGGGACTGGAGTTTCAGGACACTAGCAGATAAGCCACGGACAGCACAATGCATCCCTGCCCTGGCAATTTTGCTGGAATTGCGACTTTACTTCCCTTCTTCCTACCCTCACCTTAAAAGCTGACGAAGCACCAAGGCAGACCTTACACCTGAGAAACCAAAGGGACCAGAAGCTAAGAACTGACCCTCTCACCCAAGGGTATCAAACCTCCGAGAGACATAATGGTAGAAAAGAGGCATCACGGTGGTTTGAGACCTTTAGAAATTGCAGTGGAAATAGGAACACCTTGCTCTCCCTGCAGAAATGTTGGTCTAAAGAATGGTTTACAGAACATTGTTTTCTTTTCTCTTTGTATAGAATGTGGAAGTGGGAAAGAAACATAAAAGTCCACATGAGTTCATGATCAGGCTAACAGGGCTCTTTCTTGTTCCTTCCCAATTATTTCTACTTAAAGCCATAGGACTCATATGTCGTGAGAATGGGATTGCTGCTTCAGTGAAGTCAGCTTCTGTGACGTCACAAAGCTCTGAGGTCCTAGCAACCACTCCTCACCAAACAATGCCTCAACACTTCACCTGGCTGGAGTAGTTCTGGGTCAGCCAGGAGTATCAAAATCACTCCCACCCGCTGCAGCCACATGGGTATTTCCCCAAGACAGTGTGTGAAGCGATTTAGGGTCACCTTCTCCATGGCTGGATTTGTAGTCTTTGGCCGGGACTGTCACCAACACCCCTCTGGACTCCTGAGAGTGGCAGGAATCTACATTTCCATCTTACCCACGTAAGGTCAAGAAACAGGAGTACAAGCAACGTCACACGGGGGACTCCACGCCATACACATGTTCATGGTCCTCACACCATATCAAGATGCTTGTGACCGGAAAAGCGCCCTCAGCCCTCTGACGAAAACTCCGAGTTAACACCCACAACCATACCCAAGACAGGTCTGGGGTCTTCAACAGTAAGGATACGAGTTCTTCTTGCATCTCCAGAAATCGTGCCATACATTCCTCCCAATATTCCCAGCTCAGCAAACATTCAAGGCAGACCCTACACCCCAGATGCTTAAGGCCAGGGCGGACTCATCTGTTTGGAGCTCACAGGAGGAAGCACAGAGCATGTTGGAATAGAACCAATCCCCATGTGAGGCCATCTGAAAAGGCTTTCAGGCCAGTTTCAGGAATACAACGTGAATCTAAAAAAGGTCTCCGTCTTCTCTGTATTTGAAACGCGCCTTCTGTTATCTACACTGAAGTTAGTTTCTTAGAAAGAAGAGCTCATGGAGTGCCCAGGGCTGGCACTTGAGAGAGTCTCAGGTGTGTGTGACATGCCCTCTGGGGTTGTGTTCTGGCTGTCCACTCTCCTGTGAGCTCGTCCCCTGTGGATGCTCTCCTTGCCTTCCATTCAGAGTGTGTGGTGTCTGGGACAAAAATGGTGAGGTTTAGCTTCGTTGGTCTGGTGTGCCTGTGAAACGTGATTTTCAACCCACTCCCCCAAAATTAAGGCCTGCTGAATTCTGTGGCCAAGGTGAGAAGATGTGGCAGGGCTTTCTTCTAGTGTCCTGCAGGATTTTCTCTTCTCCTGGGGCTAAGCAACATGGCCTGAAGAAGGCAGTCCCTACAGTGTTCCCAGTTTGGGAATCCGTGATTGCAGGTTGGACATCTAATGTCCTCACCGTCCTGACTGTGGCCACTTCTCACTCTTGAGGCTGGCGGTGGTAGAGCCCAAGTATCTTTGGCGCCCTTTGAGGCACCTCCACCAGCACTGCCCATCACCAATGCACCCAAAGAAATAATAATCTTACCACGGTGTCAACAGTTATTGTCTCTGATCATGGTTCGGGGCTGTCTGCCCCTGGTTGCTTGCTGGTGTCCTCTCCAGGAGATATACAGTGTTCTCTGGAGTCTATGCCTGAAAAGCATGCTGATCTGGAATCCCAGGGCCTCAAGTCCTTGGGTTGCAAGAACTCGTGTCCTTCAGACACTCTCCTTGACTCCGCCAACAGCTATGGGTCAACATTCAAATTGCGGGTTCTAAGTGTGCTCCTCTCCCCTGGGCCTTGGGCTTCGGGCATGACTCCATGCCCTCTGAAGCACCAACCGTCCAATTCTCCCATCAGCCCTGTCTACACCCATCTCCCATGGTCTCTGTGACTTCTTCTCTCTTTCGCTGTGGAGTGTGATTTCTAGGGTCAGGTCCATTTATGCCATGGTTACATTGATATGGTCAACTTCTGGTTGTGCTGATGGCTGAAGACAGGCCTGGAGCTCCCAGACACTTCTACCATCTCCCTGTACTCCAAATGCACTGCGGACCCTTATGGAGCCATAAGCACGGAGGCATTCTTGCTCCTTGTGACTTGTGGCAGAACGGGAGAGAGCACTGGGCTGTGTCATATCTGTCAGTCACAAAAAGACAACTCCCATACGATTTCACTCACTCATGGAAGCAAAGAAACATGTGAAAAATCAAGAAAGAGGGACAGGCAATTAGACCATAACCAGGCACACAGGATTTGGTGTTTGTTCCAGGCAGGGTATTCAGAACCTGCCTTTCTAAAAGTGGATCAAATGGGACATTCAATGCAGGAAATTTGGCCGAACGGGATGTAACGTGAGTTCCCACTGTTTTAGAAGGTGAATTCTGATTTGGATCAGAGCAGCTTCATGTCTCTTAAAATATCATTTTTAGCTTTTTGTAAAACAGACCCCGGACCCCACCCCCCACCCCCGCCCCACACACGCTCTTAAAGGAGTCCCTCAGAAGTTAGGGAGCAAGTGAGAAATAGCACTCATGGAATCAAAATTCAGAGAATGTCCCATAAAAAAAACAAGCTTACAGAATCAAAGTAACAAACCGTCCAAACTGGATAAGTTAACTCCTGACCTATCAAGAATTAGTTAATTAATTATCTAATTATATAAACAACATTACCTAAAAGACCCCTACCGCGAAATCTACCAGCAAATCCAATACCGGATAGAAAAGGATAAATTCCAAGACACATACGCACTACCATGACAAGTTCAATGGTCATACATATATGACGTCTCAGGTAATGACTTTTGAAGCAGCTTTTGAGGCTTTTGAAGCAGTCCTCAAACATCTCCCAACACACAGAAAGCCAGGTTCAAATCAATTCCCTGGCCCACAATTCGAGACATTTAATGCTAATGTCGGCTTTTCTCATCTATTCCCAAAATGTAGGAAGAGGGAACACTCTAATTTACAATGTCCAAAGACCCAATTCACATAAGGACCTTATAGGAAACCAATTGCAAACCATTTGAATCAGTAATATAATAAAACTAGAATTCATTTCTCTTCTCTTTCTTTCTTCAACTCCACGTGAAATGACCTGTTTGCTTACTATTCACTACATTTTGTTTTAATCGGCAAGCCAGGCTTTCATCCATCCTACGTTTTTTGACATAGTGTTCCCTGATTCTTTAATTGCGTATACCAACAAGTGCTCATCCTCATAAAATGCCAAACCACCTCCATACCCATTATCCCGTTCCCTCTTTATGGCATCTTATCCTCCTGTAACCCTCAGCTTGGTCCCCAAAGTCCTGAGTCTGTCCTGGTGTGTCTCCCTGTCTGACTTCTTCTCCTTCCGTGTTCCCTTCCTACTATTCATGTCCATGGTATTCCTCATGGGCCACATAGGAGTGCAGCCATAGGATATTTCCCTTGGTCTGCTTGCATGTTCATTTGGAAATTATCTTCTTTATCATCACCTTCATAATCATCTTGATATACTAGGCCTTAAAAGGGTATCTCGGCTCCTTCAACAGTGATGCTGTAGTGGACATGGCAAGCCATCGATGTTGGCCGTTCATTTTCATCTGAATAAAGAGAGGTGCTCAACATGGCTCTCCCCATGAATATGGCATGTAGCATTAACTAATGATGACAAGGAGTGCTGACCAGGGCTCTTTCTTCCGGGGTAGGGATCAGGCAGAATTTCACTCTCCATGAAGCCTTTGCAACGGTGTTTAAGGTAATGTCAGGTAGACAGAGCCTTCATCCCTTGGGACTGGAGTTTCAGGACACTAGCAGATAAGCCACGGACAGCACAATGCATCCCTGCCCTGGCAATTTTGCTGGAATTGCGACTTTACTTCCCTTCTTCCTACCCTCACCTTAAAAGCTGACGAAGCACCAAGGCAGACCTTACACCTGAGAAACCAAAGGGACCAGAAGCTAAGAACTGACCCTCTCACCCAAGGGTATCAAACCTCCGAGAGACATAATGGTAGAAAAGAGGCATCACGGTGGTTTGAGACCTTTAGAAATTGCAGTGGAAATAGGAACACCTTGCTCTCCCTGCAGAAATGTTGGTCTAAAGAATGGTTTACAGAACATTGTTTTCTTTTCTCTTTGTATAGAATGTGGAAGTGGGAAAGAAACATAAAAGTCCACATGAGTTCATGATCAGGCTAACAGGGCTCTTTCTTGTTCCTTCCCAATTATTTCTACTTAAAGCCATAGGACTCATATGTCGTGAGAATGGGATTGCTGCTTCAGTGAAGTCAGCTTCTGTGACGTCACAAAGCTCTGAGGTCCTAGCAACCACTCCTCACCAAACAATGCCTCAACACTTCACCTGGCTGGAGTAGTTCTGGGTCAGCCAGGAGTATCAAAATCACTCCCACCCGCTGCAGCCACATGGGTATTTCCCCAAGACAGTGTGTGAAGCGATTTAGGGTCACCTTCTCCATGGCTGGATTTGTAGTCTTTGGCCGGGACTGTCACCAACACCCCTCTGGACTCCTGAGAGTGGCAGGAATCTACATTTCCATCTTACCCACGTAAGGTCAAGAAACAGGAGTACAAGCAACGTCACACGGGGGACTCCACGCCATACACATGTTCATGGTCCTCACACCATATCAAGATGCTTGTGACCGGAAAAGCGCCCTCAGCCCTCTGACGAAAACTCCGAGTTAACACCCACAACCATACCCAAGACAGGTCTGGGGTCTTCAACAGTAAGGATACGAGTTCTTCTTGCATCTCCAGAAATCGTGCCATACATTCCTCCCAATATTCCCAGCTCAGCAAACATTCAAGGCAGACCCTACACCCCAGATGCTTAAGGCCAGGGCGGACTCATCTGTTTGGAGCTCACAGGAGGAAGCACAGAGCATGTTGGAATAGAACCAATCCCCATGTGAGGCCATCTGAAAAGGCTTTCAGGCCAGTTTCAGGAATACAACGTGAATCTAAAAAAGGTCTCCGTCTTCTCTGTATTTGAAACGCGCCTTCTGTTATCTACACTGAAGTTAGTTTCTTAGAAAGAAGAGCTCATGGAGTGCCCAGGGCTGGCACTTGAGAGAGTCTCAGGTGTGTGTGACATGCCCTCTGGGGTTGTGTTCTGGCTGTCCACTCTCCTGTGAGCTCGTCCCCTGTGGATGCTCTCCTTGCCTTCCATTCAGAGTGTGTGGTGTCTGGGACAAAAATGGTGAGGTTTAGCTTCGTTGGTCTGGTGTGCCTGTGAAACGTGATTTTCAACCCACTCCCCCAAAATTAAGGCCTGCTGAATTCTGTGGCCAAGGTGAGAAGATGTGGCAGGGCTTTCTTCTAGTGTCCTGCAGGATTTTCTCTTCTCCTGGGGCTAAGCAACATGGCCTGAAGAAGGCAGTCCCTACAGTGTTCCCAGTTTGGGAATCCGTGATTGCAGGTTGGACATCTAATGTCCTCACCGTCCTGACTGTGGCCACTTCTCACTCTTGAGGCTGGCGGTGGTAGAGCCCAAGTATCTTTGGCGCCCTTTGAGGCACCTCCACCAGCACTGCCCATCACCAATGCACCCAAAGAAATAATAATCTTACCACGGTGTCAACAGTTATTGTCTCTGATCATGGTTCGGGGCTGTCTGCCCCTGGTTGCTTGCTGGTGTCCTCTCCAGGAGATATACAGTGTTCTCTGGAGTCTATGCCTGAAAAGCATGCTGATCTGGAATCCCAGGGCCTCAAGTCCTTGGGTTGCAAGAACTCGTGTCCTTCAGACACTCTCCTTGACTCCGCCAACAGCTATGGGTCAACATTCAAATTGCGGGTTCTAAGTGTGCTCCTCTCCCCTGGGCCTTGGGCTTCGGGCATGACTCCATGCCCTCTGAAGCACCAACCGTCCAATTCTCCCATCAGCCCTGTCTACACCCATCTCCCATGGTCTCTGTGACTTCTTCTCTCTTTCGCTGTGGAGTGTGATTTCTAGGGTCAGGTCCATTTATGCCATGGTTACATTGATATGGTCAACTTCTGGTTGTGCTGATGGCTGAAGACAGGCCTGGAGCTCCCAGACACTTCTACCATCTCCCTGTACTCCAAATGCACTGCGGACCCTTATGGAGCCATAAGCACGGAGGCATTCTTGCTCCTTGTGACTTGTGGCAGAACGGGAGAGAGCACTGGGCTGTGTCATATCTGTCAGTCACAAAAAGACAACTCCCATACGATTTCACTCACTCATGGAAGCAAAGAAACATGTGAAAAATCAAGAAAGAGGGACAGGCAATTAGACCATAACCAGGCACACAGGATTTGGTGTTTGTTCCAGGCAGGGTATTCAGAACCTGCCTTTCTAAAAGTGGATCAAATGGGACATTCAATGCAGGAAATTTGGCCGAACGGGATGTAACGTGAGTTCCCACTGTTTTAGAAGGTGAATTCTGATTTGGATCAGAGCAGCTTCATGTCTCTTAAAATATCATTTTTAGCTTTTTGTAAAACAGACCCCGGACCCCACCCCCCACCCCCGCCCCACACACGCTCTTAAAGGAGTCCCTCAGAAGTTAGGGAGCAAGTGAGAAATAGCACTCATGGAATCAAAATTCAGAGAATGTCCCATAAAAAAAACAAGCTTACAGAATCAAAGTAACAAACCGTCCAAACTGGATAAGTTAACTCCTGACCTATCAAGAATTAGTTAATTAATTATCTAATTATATAAACAACATTACCTAAAAGACCCCTACCGCGAAATCTACCAGCAAATCCAATACCGGATAGAAAAGGATAAATTCCAAGACACATACGCACTACCATGACAAGTTCAATGGTCATACATATATGACGTCTCAGGTAATGACTTTTGAAGCAGCTTTTGAGGCTTTTGAAGCAGTCCTCAAACATCTCCCAACACACAGAAAGCCAGGTTCAAATCAATTCCCTGGCCCACAATTCGAGACATTTAATGCTAATGTCGGCTTTTCTCATCTATTCCCAAAATGTAGGAAGAGGGAACACTCTAATTTACAATGTCCAAAGACCCAATTCACATAAGGACCTTATAGGAAACCAATTGCAAACCATTTGAATCAGTAATATAATAAAACTAGAATTCATTTCTCTTCTCTTTCTTTCTTCAACTCCACGTGAAATGACCTGTTTGCTTACTATTCACTACATTTTGTTTTAATCGGCAAGCCAGGCTTTCATCCATCCTACGTTTTTTGACATAGTGTTCCCTGATTCTTTAATTGCGTATACCAACAAGTGCTCATCCTCATAAAATGCCAAACCACCTCCATACCCATTATCCCGTTCCCTCTTTATGGCATCTTATCCTCCTGTAACCCTCAGCTTGGTCCCCAAAGTCCTGAGTCTGTCCTGGTGTGTCTCCCTGTCTGACTTCTTCTCCTTCCGTGTTCCCTTCCTACTATTCATGTCCATGGTATTCCTCATGGGCCACATAGGAGTGCAGCCATAGGATATTTCCCTTGGTCTGCTTGCATGTTCATTTGGAAATTATCTTCTTTATCATCACCTTCATAATCATCTTGATATACTAGGCCTTAAAAGGGTATCTCGGCTCCTTCAACAGTGATGCTGTAGTGGACATGGCAAGCCATCGATGTTGGCCGTTCATTTTCATCTGAATAAAGAGAGGTGCTCAACATGGCTCTCCCCATGAATATGGCATGTAGCATTAACTAATGATGACAAGGAGTGCTGACCAGGGCTCTTTCTTCCGGGGTAGGGATCAGGCAGAATTTCACTCTCCATGAAGCCTTTGCAACGGTGTTTAAGGTAATGTCAGGTAGACAGAGCCTTCATCCCTTGGGACTGGAGTTTCAGGACACTAGCAGATAAGGACACGGACAGCACAATGCATCCCTGCCCTGGCAATTTTGCTGGAATTGCGACTTTACTTCCCTTCTTCCTACCCTCACCTTAAAAGCTGACGAAGCACCAAGGCAGACCTTACACCTGAGAAACCAAAGGGACCAGAAGCTAAGAACTGACCCTCTCACCCAAGGGTATCAAACCTCCGAGAGACATAATGGTAGAAAAGAGGCATCACGGTGGTTTGAGACCTTTAGAAATTGCAGTGGAAATAGGAACACCTTGCTCTCCCTGCAGAAATGTTGGTCTAAAGAATGGTTTACAGAACATTGTTTTCTTTTCTCTTTGTATAGAATGTGGAAGTGGGAAAGAAACATAAAAGTCCACATGAGTTCATGATCAGGCTAACAGGGCTCTTTCTTGTTCCTTCCCAATTATTTCTACTTAAAGCCATAGGACTCATATGTCGTGAGAATGGGATTGCTGCTTCAGTGAAGTCAGCTTCTGTGACGTCACAAAGCTCTGAGGTCCTAGCAACCACTCCTCACCAAACAATGCCTCAACACTTCACCTGGCTGGAGTAGTTCTGGGTCAGCCAGGAGTATCAAAATCACTCCCACCCGCTGCAGCCACATGGGTATTTCCCCAAGACAGTGTGTGAAGCGATTTAGGGTCACCTTCTCCATGGCTGGATTTGTAGTCTTTGGCCGGGACTGTCACCAACACCCCTCTGGACTCCTGAGAGTGGCAGGAATCTACATTTCCATCTTACCCACGTAAGGTCAAGAAACAGGAGTACAAGCAACGTCACACGGGGGACTCCACGCCATACACATGTTCATGGTCCTCACACCATATCAAGATGCTTGTGACCGGAAAAGCGCCCTCAGCCCTCTGACGAAAACTCCGAGTTAACACCCACAACCATACCCAAGACAGGTCTGGGGTCTTCAACAGTAAGGATACGAGTTCTTCTTGCATCTCCAGAAATCGTGCCATACATTCCTCCCAATATTCCCAGCTCAGCAAACATTCAAGGCAGACCCTACACCCCAGATGCTTAAGGCCAGGGCGGACTCATCTGTTTGGAGCTCACAGGAGGAAGCACAGAGCATGTTGGAATAGAACCAATCCCCATGTGAGGCCATCTGAAAAGGCTTTCAGGCCAGTTTCAGGAATACAACGTGAATCTAAAAAAGGTCTCCGTCTTCTCTGTATTTGAAACGCGCCTTCTGTTATCTACACTGAAGTTAGTTTCTTAGAAAGAAGAGCTCATGGAGTGCCCAGGGCTGGCACTTGAGAGAGTCTCAGGTGTGTGTGACATGCCCTCTGGGGTTGTGTTCTGGCTGTCCACTCTCCTGTGAGCTCGTCCCCTGTGGATGCTCTCCTTGCCTTCCATTCAGAGTGTGTGGTGTCTGGGACAAAAATGGTGAGGTTTAGCTTCGTTGGTCTGGTGTGCCTGTGAAACGTGATTTTCAACCCACTCCCCCAAAATTAAGGCCTGCTGAATTCTGTGGCCAAGGTGAGAAGATGTGGCAGGGCTTTCTTCTAGTGTCCTGCAGGATTTTCTCTTCTCCTGGGGCTAAGCAACATGGCCTGAAGAAGGCAGTCCCTACAGTGTTCCCAGTTTGGGAATCCGTGATTGCAGGTTGGACATCTAATGTCCTCACCGTCCTGACTGTGGCCACTTCTCACTCTTGAGGCTGGCGGTGGTAGAGCCCAAGTATCTTTGGCGCCCTTTGAGGCACCTCCACCAGCACTGCCCATCACCAATGCACCCAAAGAAATAATAATCTTACCACGGTGTCAACAGTTATTGTCTCTGATCATGGTTCGGGGCTGTCTGCCCCTGGTTGCTTGCTGGTGTCCTCTCCAGGAGATATACAGTGTTCTCTGGAGTCTATGCCTGAAAAGCATGCTGATCTGGAATCCCAGGGCCTCAAGTCCTTGGGTTGCAAGAACTCGTGTCCTTCAGACACTCTCCTTGACTCCGCCAACAGCTATGGGTCAACATTCAAATTGCGGGTTCTAAGTGTGCTCCTCTCCCCTGGGCCTTGGGCTTCGGGCATGACTCCATGCCCTCTGAAGCACCAACCGTCCAATTCTCCCATCAGCCCTGTCTACACCCATCTCCCATGGTCTCTGTGACTTCTTCTCTCTTTCGCTGTGGAGTGTGATTTCTAGGGTCAGGTCCATTTATGCCATGGTTACATTGATATGGTCAACTTCTGGTTGTGCTGATGGCTGAAGACAGGCCTGGAGCTCCCAGACACTTCTACCATCTCCCTGTACTCCAAATGCACTGCGGACCCTTATGGAG
This sequence comes from Meles meles, assembly GCF_922984935.1. Classification (NCBI taxonomy): domain Eukaryota; kingdom Metazoa; phylum Chordata; class Mammalia; order Carnivora; family Mustelidae; genus Meles; species Meles meles. Next base: position 26,690 of record NW_025721422.1, read on the forward strand.
CCATAAGCACGGAGGCATTCTTGCTCCTTGTGACTTGTGGCAGAACGGGAGAGAGCACTGGGCTGTGTCATATCTGTCAGTCACAAAAAGACAACTCCCATACGATTTCACTCACTCATGGAAGCAAAGAAACATGTGAAAAATCAAGAAAGAGGGACAGGCAATTAGACCATAACCAGGCACACAGGATTTGGTGTTTGTTCCAGGCAGGGTATTCAGAACCTGCCTTTCTAAAAGTGGATCAAATGGGACATTCAATGCAGGAAATTTGGCCGAACGGGATGTAACGTGAGTTCCCACTGTTTTAGAAGGTGAATTCTGATTTGGATCAGAGCAGCTTCATGTCTCTTAAAATATCATTTTTAGCTTTTTGTAAAACAGACCCCGGACCCCACCCCCCACCCCCGCCCCACACACGCTCTTAAAGGAGTCCCTCAGAAGTTAGGGAGCAAGTGAGAAATAGCACTCATGGAATCAAAATTCAGAGAATGTCCCATAAAAAAAACAAGCTTACAGAATCAAAGTAACAAACCGTCCAAACTGGATAAGTTAACTCCTGACCTATCAAGAATTAGTTAATTAATTATCTAATTATATAAACAACATTACCTAAAAGACCCCTACCGCGAAATCTACCAGCAAATCCAATACCGGATAGAAAAGGATAAATTCCAAGACACATACGCACTACCATGACAAGTTCAATGGTCATACATATATGACGTCTCAGGTAATGACTTTTGAAGCAGCTTTTGAGGCTTTTGAAGCAGTCCTCAAACATCTCCCAACACACAGAAAGCCAGGTTCAAATCAATTCCCTGGCCCACAATTCGAGACATTTAATGCTAATGTCGGCTTTTCTCATCTATTCCCAAAATGTAGGAAGAGGGAACACTCTAATTTACAATGTCCAAAGACCCAATTCACATAAGGACCTTATAGGAAACCAATTGCAAACCATTTGAATCAGTAATATAATAAAACTAGAATTCATTTCTCTTCTCTTTCTTTCTTCAACTCCACGTGAAATGACCTGTTTGCTTACTATTCACTACATTTTGTTTTAATCGGCAAGCCAGGCTTTCATCCATCCTACGTTTTTTGACATAGTGTTCCCTGATTCTTTAATTGCGTATACCAACAAGTGCTCATCCTCATAAAATGCCAAACCACCTCCATACCCATTATCCCGTTCCCTCTTTATGGCATCTTATCCTCCTGTAACCCTCAGCTTGGTCCCCAAAGTCCTGAGTCTGTCCTGGTGTGTCTCCCTGTCTGACTTCTTCTCCTTCCGTGTTCCCTTCCTACTATTCATGTCCATGGTATTCCTCATGGGCCACATAGGAGTGCAGCCATAGGATATTTCCCTTGGTCTGCTTGCATGTTCATTTGGAAATTATCTTCTTTATCATCACCTTCATAATCATCTTGATATACTAGGCCTTAAAAGGGTATCTCGGCTCCTTCAACAGTGATGCTGTAGTGGACATGGCAAGCCATCGATGTTGGCCGTTCATTTTCATCTGAATAAAGAGAGGTGCTCAACATGGCTCTCCCCATGAATATGGCATGTAGCATTAACTAATGATGACAAGGAGTGCTGACCAGGGCTCTTTCTTCCGGGGTAGGGATCAGGCAGAATTTCACTCTCCATGAAGCCTTTGCAACGGTGTTTAAGGTAATGTCAGGTAGACAGAGCCTTCATCCCTTGGGACTGGAGTTTCAGGACACTAGCAGATAAGGACACGGACAGCACAATGCATCCCTGCCCTGGCAATTTTGCTGGAATTGCGACTTTACTTCCCTTCTTCCTACCCTCACCTTAAAAGCTGACGAAGCACCAAGGCAGACCTTACACCTGAGAAACCAAAGGGACCAGAAGCTAAGAACTGACCCTCTCACCCAAGGGTATCAAACCTCCGAGAGACATAATGGTAGAAAAGAGGCATCACGGTGGTTTGAGACCTTTAGAAATTGCAGTGGAAATAGGAACACCTTGCTCTCCCTGCAGAAATGTTGGTCTAAAGAATGGTTTACAGAACATTGTTTTCTTTTCTCTTTGTATAGAATGTGGAAGTGGGAAAGAAACATAAAAGTCCACATGAGTTCATGATCAGGCTAACAGGGCTCTTTCTTGTTCCTTCCCAATTATTTCTACTTAAAGCCATAGGACTCATATGTCGTGAGAATGGGATTGCTGCTTCAGTGAAGTCAGCTTCTGTGACGTCACAAAGCTCTGAGGTCCTAGCAACCACTCCTCACCAAACAATGCCTCAACACTTCACCTGGCTGGAGTAGTTCTGGGTCAGCCAGGAGTATCAAAATCACTCCCACCCGCTGCAGCCACATGGGTATTTCCCCAAGACAGTGTGTGAAGCGATTTAGGGTCACCTTCTCCATGGCTGGATTTGTAGTCTTTGGCCGGGACTGTCACCAACACCCCTCTGGACTCCTGAGAGTGGCAGGAATCTACATTTCCATCTTACCCACGTAAGGTCAAGAAACAGGAGTACAAGCAACGTCACACGGGGGACTCCACGCCATACACATGTTCATGGTCCTCACACCATATCAAGATGCTTGTGACCGGAAAAGCGCCCTCAGCCCTCTGACGAAAACTCCGAGTTAACACCCACAACCATACCCAAGACAGGTCTGGGGTCTTCAACAGTAAGGATACGAGTTCTTCTTGCATCTCCAGAAATCGTGCCATACATTCCTCCCAATATTCCCAGCTCAGCAAACATTCAAGGCAGACCCTACACCCCAGATGCTTAAGGCCAGGGCGGACTCATCTGTTTGGAGCTCACAGGAGGAAGCACAGAGCATGTTGGAATAGAACCAATCCCCATGTGAGGCCATCTGAAAAGGCTTTCAGGCCAGTTTCAGGAATACAACGTGAATCTAAAAAAGGTCTCCGTCTTCTCTGTATTTGAAACGCGCCTTCTGTTATCTACACTGAAGTTAGTTTCTTAGAAAGAAGAGCTCATGGAGTGCCCAGGGCTGGCACTTGAGAGAGTCTCAGGTGTGTGTGACATGCCCTCTGGGGTTGTGTTCTGGCTGTCCACTCTCCTGTGAGCTCGTCCCCTGTGGATGCTCTCCTTGCCTTCCATTCAGAGTGTGTGGTGTCTGGGACAAAAATGGTGAGGTTTAGCTTCGTTGGTCTGGTGTGCCTGTGAAACGTGATTTTCAACCCACTCCCCCAAAATTAAGGCCTGCTGAATTCTGTGGCCAAGGTGAGAAGATGTGGCAGGGCTTTCTTCTAGTGTCCTGCAGGATTTTCTCTTCTCCTGGGGCTAAGCAACATGGCCTGAAGAAGGCAGTCCCTACAGTGTTCCCAGTTTGGGAATCCGTGATTGCAGGTTGGACATCTAATGTCCTCACCGTCCTGACTGTGGCCACTTCTCACTCTTGAGGCTGGCGGTGGTAGAGCCCAAGTATCTTTGGCGCCCTTTGAGGCACCTCCACCAGCACTGCCCATCACCAATGCACCCAAAGAAATAATAATCTTACCACGGTGTCAACAGTTATTGTCTCTGATCATGGTTCGGGGCTGTCTGCCCCTGGTTGCTTGCTGGTGTCCTCTCCAGGAGATATACAGTGTTCTCTGGAGTCTATGCCTGAAAAGCATGCTGATCTGGAATCCCAGGGCCTCAAGTCCTTGGGTTGCAAGAACTCGTGTCCTTCAGACACTCTCCTTGACTCCGCCAACAGCTATGGGTCAACATTCAAATTGCGGGTTCTAAGTGTGCTCCTCTCCCCTGGGCCTTGGGCTTCGGGCATGACTCCATGCCCTCTGAAGCACCAACCGTCCAATTCTCCCATCAGCCCTGTCTACACCCATCTCCCATGGTCTCTGTGACTTCTTCTCTCTTTCGCTGTGGAGTGTGATTTCTAGGGTCAGGTCCATTTATGCCATGGTTACATTGATATGGTCAACTTCTGGTTGTGCTGATGGCTGAAGACAGGCCTGGAGCTCCCAGACACTTCTACCATCTCCCTGTACTCCAAATGCACTGCGGACCCTTATGGAGCCATAAGCACGGAGGCATTCTTGCTCCTTGTGACTTGTGGCAGAACGGGAGAGAGCACTGGGCTGTGTCATATCTGTCAGTCACAAAAAGACAACTCCCATACGATTTCACTCACTCATGGAAGCAAAGAAACATGTGAAAAATCAAGAAAGAGGGACAGGCAATTAGACCATAACCAGGCACACAGGATTTGGTGTTTGTTCCAGGCAGGGTATTCAGAACCTGCCTTTCTAAAAGTGGATCAAATGGGACATTCAATGCAGGAAATTTGGCCGAACGGGATGTAACGTGAGTTCCCACTGTTTTAGAAGGTGAATTCTGATTTGGATCAGAGCAGCTTCATGTCTCTTAAAATATCATTTTTAGCTTTTTGTAAAACAGACCCCGGACCCCACCCCCCACCCCCGCCCCACACACGCTCTTAAAGGAGTCCCTCAGAAGTTAGGGAGCAAGTGAGAAATAGCACTCATGGAATCAAAATTCAGAGAATGTCCCATAAAAAAAACAAGCTTACAGAATCAAAGTAACAAACCGTCCAAACTGGATAAGTTAACTCCTGACCTATCAAGAATTAGTTAATTAATTATCTAATTATATAAACAACATTACCTAAAAGACCCCTACCGCGAAATCTACCAGCAAATCCAATACCGGATAGAAAAGGATAAATTCCAAGACACATACGCACTACCATGACAAGTTCAATGGTCATACATATATGACGTCTCAGGTAATGACTTTTGAAGCAGCTTTTGAGGCTTTTGAAGCAGTCCTCAAACATCTCCCAACACACAGAAAGCCAGGTTCAAATCAATTCCCTGGCCCACAATTCGAGACATTTAATGCTAATGTCGGCTTTTCTCATCTATTCCCAAAATGTAGGAAGAGGGAACACTCTAATTTACAATGTCCAAAGACCCAATTCACATAAGGACCTTATAGGAAACCAATTGCAAACCATTTGAATCAGTAATATAATAAAACTAGAATTCATTTCTCTTCTCTTTCTTTCTTCAACTCCACGTGAAATGACCTGTTTGCTTACTATTCACTACATTTTGTTTTAATCGGCAAGCCAGGCTTTCATCCATCCTACGTTTTTTGACATAGTGTTCCCTGATTCTTTAATTGCGTATACCAACAAGTGCTCATCCTCATAAAATGCCAAACCACCTCCATACCCATTATCCCGTTCCCTCTTTATGGCATCTTATCCTCCTGTAACCCTCAGCTTGGTCCCCAAAGTCCTGAGTCTGTCCTGGTGTGTCTCCCTGTCTGACTTCTTCTCCTTCCGTGTTCCCTTCCTACTATTCATGTCCATGGTATTCCTCATGGGCCACATAGGAGTGCAGCCATAGGATATTTCCCTTGGTCTGCTTGCATGTTCATTTGGAAATTATCTTCTTTATCATCACCTTCATAATCATCTTGATATACTAGGCCTTAAAAGGGTATCTCGGCTCCTTCAACAGTGATGCTGTAGTGGACATGGCAAGCCATCGATGTTGGCCGTTCATTTTCATCTGAATAAAGAGAGGTGCTCAACATGGCTCTCCCCATGAATATGGCATGTAGCATTAACTAATGATGACAAGGAGTGCTGACCAGGGCTCTTTCTTCCGGGGTAGGGATCAGGCAGAATTTCACTCTCCATGAAGCCTTTGCAACGGTGTTTAAGGTAATGTCAGGTAGACAGAGCCTTCATCCCTTGGGACTGGAGTTTCAGGACACTAGCAGATAAGGACACGGACAGCACAATGCATCCCTGCCCTGGAAATTTTGCTGGAATTGCGACTTTACTTCCCTTCTTCCTACCCTCACCTTAAAAGCTGACGAAGCACCAAGGCAGACCTTACACCTGAGAAACCAAAGGGACCAGAAGCTAAGAACTGACCCTCTCACCCAAGGGTATCAAACCTCCGAGAGACATAATGGTAGAAAAGAGGCATCACGGTGGTTTGAGACCTTTAGAAATTGCAGTGGAAATAGGAACACCTTGCTCTCCCTGCAGAAATGTTGGTCTAAAGAATGGTTTACAGAACATTGTTTTCTTTTCTCTTTGTATAGAATGTGGAAGTGGGAAAGAAACATAAAAGTCCACATGAGTTCATGATCAGGCTAACAGGGCTCTTTCTTGTTCCTTCCCAATTATTTCTACTTAAAGCCATAGGACTCATATGTCGTGAGAATGGGATTGCTGCTTCAGTGAAGTCAGCTTCTGTGACGTCACAAAGCTCTGAGGTCCTAGCAACCACTCCTCACCAAACAATGCCTCAACACTTCACCTGGCTGGAGTAGTTCTGGGTCAGCCAGGAGTATCAAAATCACTCCCACCCGCTGCAGCCACATGGGTATTTCCCCAAGACAGTGTGTGAAGCGATTTAGGGTCACCTTCTCCATGGCTGGATTTGTAGTCTTTGGCCGGGACTGTCACCAACACCCCTCTGGACTCCTGAGAGTGGCAGGAATCTACATTTCCATCTTACCCACGTAAGGTCAAGAAACAGGAGTACAAGCAACGTCACACGGGGGACTCCACGCCATACACATGTTCATGGTCCTCACACCATATCAAGATGCTTGTGACCGGAAAAGCGCCCTCAGCCCTCTGACGAAAACTCCGAGTTAACACCCACAACCATACCCAAGACAGGTCTGGGGTCTTCAACAGTAAGGATACGAGTTCTTCTTGCATCTCCAGAAATCGTGCCATACATTCCTCCCAATATTCCCAGCTCAGCAAACATTCAAGGCAGACCCTACACCCCAGATGCTTAAGGCCAGGGCGGACTCATCTGTTTGGAGCTCACAGGAGGAAGCACAGAGCATGTTGGAATAGAACCAATCCCCATGTGAGGCCATCTGAAAAGGCTTTCAGGCCAGTTTCAGGAATACAACGTGAATCTAAAAAAGGTCTCCGTCTTCTCTGTATTTGAAACGCGCCTTCTGTTATCTACACTGAAGTTAGTTTCTTAGAAAGAAGAGCTCATGGAGTGCCCAGGGCTGGCACTTGAGAGAGTCTCAGGTGTGTGTGACATGCCCTCTGGGGTTGTGTTCTGGCTGTCCACTCTCCTGTGAGCTCGTCCCCTGTGGATGCTCTCCTTGCCTTCCATTCAGAGTGTGTGGTGTCTGGGACAAAAATGGTGAGGTTTAGCTTCGTTGGTCTGGTGTGCCTGTGAAACGTGATTTTCAACCCACTCCCCCAAAATTAAGGCCTGCTGAATTCTGTGGCCAAGGTGAGAAGATGTGGCAGGGCTTTCTTCTAGTGTCCTGCAGGATTTTCTCTTCTCCTGGGGCTAAGCAACATGGCCTGAAGAAGGCAGTCCCTACAGTGTTCCCAGTTTGGGAATCCGTGATTGCAGGTTGGACATCTAATGTCCTCACCGTCCTGACTGTGGCCACTTCTCACTCTTGAGGCTGGCGGTGGTAGAGCCCAAGTATCTTTGGCGCCCTTTGAGGCACCTCCACCAGCACTGCCCATCACCAATGCACCCAAAGAAATAATAATCTTACCACGGTGTCAACAGTTATTGTCTCTGATCATGGTTCGGGGCTGTCTGCCCCTGGTTGCTTGCTGGTGTCCTCTCCAGGAGATATACAGTGTTCTCTGGAGTCTATGCCTGAAAAGCATGCTGATCTGGAATCCCAGGGCCTCAAGTCCTTGGGTTGCAAGAACTCGTGTCCTTCAGACACTCTCCTTGACTCCGCCAACAGCTATGGGTCAACATTCAAATTGCGGGTTCTAAGTGTGCTCCTCTCCCCTGGGCCTTGGGCTTCGGGCATGACTCCATGCCCTCTGAAGCACCAACCGTCCAATTCTCCCATCAGCCCTGTCTACACCCATCTCCCATGGTCTCTGTGACTTCTTCTCTCTTTCGCTGTGGAGTGTGATTTCTAGGGTCAGGTCCATTTATGCCATGGTTACATTGATATGGTCAACTTCTGGTTGTGCTGATGGCTGAAGACAGGCCTGGAGCTCCCAGACACTTCTACCATCTCCCTGTACTCCAAATGCACTGCGGACCCTTATGGAGCCATAAGCACGGAGGCATTCTTGCTCCTTGTGACTTGTGGCAGAACGGGAGAGAGCACTGGGCTGTGTCATATCTGTCAGTCACAAAAAGACAACTCCCATACGATTTCACTCACTCATGGAAGCAAAGAAACATGTGAAAAATCAAGAAAGAGGGACAGGCAATTAGACCATAACCAGGCACACAGGATTTGGTGTTTGTTCCAGGCAGGGTATTCAGAACCTGCCTTTCTAAAAGTGGATCAAATGGGACATTCAATGCAGGAAATTTGGCCGAACGGGATGTAACGTGAGTTCCCACTGTTTTAGAAGGTGAATTCTGATTTGGATCAGAGCAGCTTCATGTCTCTTAAAATATCATTTTTAGCTTTTTGTAAAACAGACCCCGGACCCCACCCCCCACCCCCGCCCCACACACGCTCTTAAAGGAGTCCCTCAGAAGTTAGGGAGCAAGTGAGAAATAGCACTCATGGAATCAAAATTCAGAGAATGTCCCATAAAAAAAACAAGCTTACAGAATCAAAGTAACAAACCGTCCAAACTGGATAAGTTAACTCCTGACCTATCAAGAATTAGTTAATTAATTATCTAATTATATAAACAACATTACCTAAAAGACCCCTACCGCGAAATCTACCAGCAAATCCAATACCGGATAGAAAAGGATAAATTCCAAGACACATACGCACTACCATGACAAGTTCAATGGTCATACATATATGACGTCTCAGGTAATGACTTTTGAAGCAGCTTTTGAGGCTTTTGAAGCAGTCCTCAAACATCTCCCAACACACAGAAAGCCAGGTTCAAATCAATTCCCTGGCCCACAATTCGAGACATTTAATGCTAATGTCGGCTTTTCTCATCTATTCCCAAAATGTAGGAAGAGGGAACACTCTAATTTACAATGTCCAAAGACCCAATTCACATAAGGACCTTATAGGAAACCAATTGCAAACCATTTGAATCAGTAATATAATAAAACTAGAATTCATTTCTCTTCTCTTTCTTTCTTCATCTCCACGTGAAATGACCTGTTTGCTTACTATTCACTACATTTTGTTTTAATCGGCAAGCCAGGCTTTCATCCATCCTACGTTTTTTGACATAGTGTTCCCTGATTCTTTAATTGCGTATACCAACAAGTGCTCATCCTCATAAAATGCCAAACCACCTCCATACCCATTATCCCGTTCCCTCTTTATGGCATCTTATCCTCCTGTAACCCTCAGCTTGGTCCCCAAAGTCCTGAGTCTGTCCTGGTGTGTCTCCCTGTCTGACTTCTTCTCCTTCCGTGTTCCCTTCCTACTATTCATGTCCATGGTATTCCTCATGGGCCACATAGGAGTGCAGCCATAGGATATTTCCCTTGGTCTGCTTGCATGTTCATTTGGAAATTATCTTCTTTATCATCACCTTCATAATCATCTTGATATACTAGGCCTTAAAAGGGTATCTCGGCTCCTTCAACAGTGATGCTGTAGTGGACATGGCAAGCCATCGATGTTGGCCGTTCATTTTCATCTGAATAAAGAGAGGTGCTCAACATGGCTCTCCCCATGAATATGGCATGTAGCATTAACTAATGATGACAAGGAGTGCTGACCAGGGCTCTTTCTTCCGGGGTAGGGATCAGGCAGAATTTCACTCTCCATGAAGCCTTTGCAACGGTGTTTAAGGTAATGTCAGGTAGACAGAGCCTTCATCCCTTGGGACTGGAGTTTCAGGACACTAGCAGATAAGGACACGGACAGCACAATGCATCCCTGCCCTGGCAATTTTGCTGGAATTGCGACTTTACTTCCCTTCTTCCTACCCTCACCTTAAAAGCTGACGAAGCACCAAGGCAGACCTTACACCTGAGAAACCAAAGGGACCAGAAGCTAAGAACTGACCCTCTCACCCAAGGGTATCAAACCTCCGAGAGACATAATGGTAGAAAAGAGGCATCACGGTGGTTTGAGACCTTTAGAAATTGCAGTGGAAATAGGAACACCTTGCTCTCCCTGCAGAAATGTTGGTCTAAAGAATGGTTTACAGAACATTGTTTTCTTTTCTCTTTGTATAGAATGTGGAAGTGGGAAAGAAACATAAAAGTCCACATGAGTTCATGATCAGGCTAACAGGGCTCTTTCTTGTTCCTTCCCAATTATTTCTACTTAAAGCCATAGGACTCATATGTCGTGAGAATGGGATTGCTGCTTCAGTGAAGTCAGCTTCTGTGACGTCACAAAGCTCTGAGGTCCTAGCAACCACTCCTCACCAAACAATGCCTCAACACTTCACCTGGCTGGAGTAGTTCTGGGTCAGCCAGGAGTATCAAAATCACTCCCACCCGCTGCAGCCACATGGGTATTTCCCCAAGACAGTGTGTGAAGCGATTTAGGGTCACCTTCTCCATGGCTGGATTTGTAGTCTTTGGCCGGGACTGTCACCAACACCCCTCTGGACTCCTGAGAGTGGCAGGAATCTACATTTCCATCTTACCCACGTAAGGTCAAGAAACAGGAGTACAAGCAACGTCACACGGGGGACTCCACGCCATACACATGTTCATGGTCCTCACACCATATCAAGATGCTTGTGACCGGAAAAGCGCCCTCAGCCCTCTGACGAAAACTCCGAGTTAACACCCACAACCATACCCAAGACAGGTCTGGGGTCTTCAACAGTAAGGATACGAGTTCTTCTTGCATCTCCAGAAATCGTGCCATACATTCCTCCCAATATTCCCAGCTCAGCAAACATTCAAGGCAGACCCTACACCCCAGATGCTTAAGGCCAGGGCGGACTCATCTGTTTGGAGCTCACAGGAGGAAGCACAGAGCATGTTGGAATAGAACCAATCCCCATGTGAGGCCATCTGAAAAGGCTTTCAGGCCAGTTTCAGGAATACAACGTGAATCTAAAAAAGGTCTCCGTCTTCTCTGTATTTGAAACGCGCCTTCTGTTATCTACACTGAAGTTAGTTTCTTAGAAAGAAGAGCTCATGGAGTGCCCAGGGCTGGCACTTGAGAGAGTCTCAGGTGTGTGTGACATGCCCTCTGGGGTTGTGTTCTGGCTGTCCACTCTCCTGTGAGCTCGTCCCCTGTGGATGCTCTCCTTGCCTTCCATTCAGAGTGTGTGGTGTCTGGGACAAAAATGGTGAGGTTTAGCTTCGTTGGTCTGGTGTGCCTGTGAAACGTGATTTTCAACCCACTCCCCCAAAATTAAGGCCTGCTGAATTCTGTGGCCAAGGTGAGAAGATGTGGCAGGGCTTTCTTCTAGTGTCCTGCAGGATTTTCTCTTCTCCTGGGGCTAAGCAACATGGCCTGAAGAAGGCAGTCCCTACAGTGTTCCCAGTTTGGGAATCCGTGATTGCAGGTTGGACATCTAATGTCCTCACCGTCCTGACTGTGGCCACTTCTCACTCTTGAGGCTGGCGGTGGTAGAGCCCAAGTATCTTTGGCGCCCTTTGAGGCACCTCCACCAGCACTGCCCATCACCAATGCACCCAAAGAAATAATAATCTTACCACGGTGTCAACAGTTATTGTCTCTGATCATGGTTCGGGGCTGTCTGCCCCTGGTTGCTTGCTGGTGTCCTCTCCAGGAGATATACAGTGTTCTCTGGAGTCTATGCCTGAAAAGCATGCTGATCTGGAATCCCAGGGCCTCAAGTCCTTGGGTTGCAAGAACTCGTGTCCTTCAGACACTCTCCTTGACTCCGCCAACAGCTATGGGTCAACATTCAAATTGCGGGTTCTAAGTGTGCTCCTCTCCCCTGGGCCTTGGGCTTCGGGCATGACTCCATGCCCTCTGAAGCACCAACCGTCCAATTCTCCCATCAGCCCTGTCTACACCCATCTCCCATGGTCTCTGTGACTTCTTCTCTCTTTCGCTGTGGAGTGTGATTTCTAGGGTCAGGTCCATTTATGCCATGGTTACATTGATATGGTCAACTTCTGGTTGTGCTGATGGCTGAAGACAGGCCTGGAGCTCCCAGACACTTCTACCATCTCCCTGTACTCCAAATGCACTGCGGACCCTTATGGAGCCATAAGCACGGAGGCATTCTTGCTCCTTGTGACTTGTGGCAGAACGGGAGAGAGCACTGGGCTGTGTCATATCTGTCAGTCACAAAAAGACAACTCCCATACGATTTCACTCACTCATGGAAGCAAAGAAACATGTGAAAAATCAAGAAAGAGGGACAGGCAATTAGACCATAACCAGGCACACAGGATTTGGTGTTTGTTCCAGGCAGGGTATTCAGAACCTGCCTTTCTAAAAGTGGATCAAATGGGACATTCAATGCAGGAAATTTGGCCGAACGGGATGTAACGTGAGTTCCCACTGTTTTAGAAGGTGAATTCTGATTTGGATCAGAGCAGCTTCATGTCTCTTAAAATATCATTTTTAGCTTTTTGTAAAACAGACCCCGGACCCCACCCCCCACCCCCGCCCCACACACGCTCTTAAAGGAGTCCCTCAGAAGTTAGGGAGCAAGTGAGAAATAGCACTCATGGAATCAAAATTCAGAGAATGTCCCATAAAAAAAACAAGCTTACAGAATCAAAGTAACAAACCGTCCAAACTGGATAAGTTAACTCCTGACCTATCAAGAATTAGTTAATTAATTATCTAATTATATAAACAACATTACCTAAAAGACCCCTACCGCGAAATCTACCAGCAAATCCAATACCGGATAGAAAAGGATAAATTCCAAGACACATACGCACTACCATGACAAGTTCAATGGTCATACATATATGACGTCTCAGGTAATGACTTTTGAAGCAGCTTTTGAGGCTTTTGAAGCAGTCCTCAAACATCTCCCAACACACAGAAAGCCAGGTTCAAATCAATTCCCTGGCCCACAATTCGAGACATTTAATGCTAATGTCGGCTTTTCTCATCTATTCCCAAAATGTAGGAAGAGGGAACACTCTAATTTACAATGTCCAAAGACCCAATTCACATAAGGACCTTATAGGAAACCAATTGCAAACCATTTGAATCAGTAATATAATAAAACTAGAATTCATTTCTCTTCTCTTTCTTTCTTCATCTCCACGTGAAATGACCTGTTTGCTTACTATTCACTACATTTTGTTTTAATCGGCAAGCCAGGCTTTCATCCATCCTACGTTTTTTGACATAGTGTTCCCTGATTCTTTAATTGCGTATACCAACAAGTGCTCATCCTCATAAAATGCCAAACCACCTCCATACCCATTATCCCGTTCCCTCTTTATGGCATCTTATCCTCCTGTAACCCTCAGCTTGGTCCCCAAAGTCCTGAGTCTGTCCTGGTGTGTCTCCCTGTCTGACTTCTTCTCCTTCCGTGTTCCCTTCCTACTATTCATGTCCATGGTATTCCTCATGGGCCACATAGGAGTGCAGCCATAGGATATTTCCCTTGGTCTGCTTGCATGTTCATTTGGAAATTATCTTCTTTATCATCACCTTCATAATCATCTTGATATACTAGGCCTTAAAAGGGTATCTCGGCTCCTTCAACAGTGATGCTGTAGTGGACATGGCAAGCCATCGATGTTGGCCGTTCATTTTCATCTGAATAAAGAGAGGTGCTCAACATGGCTCTCCCCATGAATATGGCATGTAGCATTAACTAATGATGACAAGGAGTGCTGACCAGGGCTCTTTCTTCCGGGGTAGGGATCAGGCAGAATTTCACTCTCCATGAAGCCTTTGCAACGGTGTTTAAGGTAATGTCAGGTAGACAGAGCCTTCATCCCTTGGGACTGGAGTTTCAGGACACTAGCAGATAAGGACACGGACAGCACAATGCATCCCTGCCCTGGCAATTTTGCTGGAATTGCGACTTTACTTCCCTTCTTCCTACCCTCACCTTAAAAGCTGACGAAGCACCAAGGCAGACCTTACACCTGAGAAACCAAAGGGACCAGAAGCTAAGAACTGACCCTCTCACCCAAGGGTATCAAACCTCCGAGAGACATAATGGTAGAAAAGAGGCATCACGGTGGTTTGAGACCTTTAGAAATTGCAGTGGAAATAGGAACACCTTGCTCTCCCTGCAGAAATGTTGGTCTAAAGAATGGTTTACAGAACATTGTTTTCTTTTCTCTTTGTATAGAATGTGGAAGTGGGAAAGAAACATAAAAGTCCACATGAGTTCATGATCAGGCTAACAGGGCTCTTTCTTGTTCCTTCCCAATTATTTCTACTTAAAGCCATAGGACTCATATGTCGTGAGAATGGGATTGCTGCTTCAGTGAAGTCAGCTTCTGTGACGTCACAAAGCTCTGAGGTCCTAGCAACCACTCCTCACCAAACAATGCCTCAACACTTCACCTGGCTGGAGTAGTTCTGGGTCAGCCAGGAGTATCAAAATCACTCCCACCCGCTGCAGCCACATGGGTATTTCCCCAAGACAGTGTGTGAAGCGATTTAGGGTCACCTTCTCCATGGCTGGATTTGTAGTCTTTGGCCGGGACTGTCACCAACACCCCTCTGGACTCCTGAGAGTGGCAGGAATCTACATTTCCATCTTACCCACGTAAGGTCAAGAAACAGGAGTACAAGCAACGTCACACGGGGGACTCCACGCCATACACATGTTCATGGTCCTCACACCATATCAAGATGCTTGTGACCGGAAAAGCGCCCTCAGCCCTCTGACGAAAACTCCGAGTTAACACCCACAACCATACCCAAGACAGGTCTGGGGTCTTCAACAGTAAGGATACGAGTTCTTCTTGCATCTCCAGAAATCGTGCCATACATTCCTCCCAATATTCCCAGCTCAGCAAACATTCAAGGCAGACCCTACACCCCAGATGCTTAAGGCCAGGGCGGACTCATCTGTTTGGAGCTCACAGGAGGAAGCACAGAGCATGTTGGAATAGAACCAATCCCCATGTGAGGCCATCTGAAAAGGCTTTCAGGCCAGTTTCAGGAATACAACGTGAATCTAAAAAAGGTCTCCGTCTTCTCTGTATTTGAAACGCGCCTTCTGTTATCTACACTGAAGTTAGTTTCTTAGAAAGAAGAGCTCATGGAGTGCCCAGGGCTGGCACTTGAGAGAGTCTCAGGTGTGTGTGACATGCCCTCTGGGGTTGTGTTCTGGCTGTCCACTCTCCTGTGAGCTCGTCCCCTGTGGATGCTCTCCTTGCCTTCCATTCAGAGTGTGTGGTGTCTGGGACAAAAATGGTGAGGTTTAGCTTCGTTGGTCTGGTGTGCCTGTGAAACGTGATTTTCAACCCACTCCCCCAAAATTAAGGCCTGCTGAATTCTGTGGCCAAGGTGAGAAGATGTGGCAGGGCTTTCTTCTAGTGTCCTGCAGGATTTTCTCTTCTCCTGGGGCTAAGCAACATGGCCTGAAGAAGGCAGTCCCTACAGTGTTCCCAGTTTGGGAATCCGTGATTGCAGGTTGGACATCTAATGTCCTCACCGTCCTGACTGTGGCCACTTCTCACTCTTGAGGCTGGCGGTGGTAGAGCCCAAGTATCTTTGGCGCCCTTTGAGGCACCTCCACCAGCACTGCCCATCACCAATGCACCCAAAGAAATAATAATCTTACCACGGTGTCAACAGTTATTGTCTCTGATCATGGTTCGGGGCTGTCTGCCCCTGGTTGCTTGCTGGTGTCCTCTCCAGGAGATATACAGTGTTCTCTGGAGTCTATGCCTGAAAAGCATGCTGATCTGGAATCCCAGGGCCTCAAGTCCTTGGGTTGCAAGAACTCGTGTCCTTCAGACACTCTCCTTGACTCCGCCAACAGCTATGGGTCAACATTCAAATTGCGGGTTCTAAGTGTGCTCCTCTCCCCTGGGCCTTGGGCTTCGGGCATGACTCCATGCCCTCTGAAGCACCAACCGTCCAATTCTCCCATCAGCCCTGTCTACACCCATCTCCCATGGTCTCTGTGACTTCTTCTCTCTTTCGCTGTGGAGTGTGATTTCTAGGGTCAGGTCCATTTATGCCATGGTTACATTGATATGGTCAACTTCTGGTTGTGCTGATGGCTGAAGACAGGCCTGGAGCTCCCAGACACTTCTACCATCTCCCTGTACTCCAAATGCACTGCGGACCCTTATGGAGCCATAAGCACGGAGGCATTCTTGCTCCTTGTGACTTGTGGCAGAACGGGAGAGAGCACTGGGCTGTGTCATATCTGTCAGTCACAAAAAGACAACTCCCATACGATTTCACTCACTCATGGAAGCAAAGAAACATGTGAAAAATCAAGAAAGAGGGACAGGCAATTAGACCATAACCAGGCACACAGGATTTGGTGTTTGTTCCAGGCAGGGTATTCAGAACCTGCCTTTCTAAAAGTGGATCAAATGGGACATTCAATGCAGGAAATTTGGCCGAACGGGATGTAACGTGAGTTCCCACTGTTTTAGAAGGTGAATTCTGATTTGGATCAGAGCAGCTTCATGTCTCTTAAAATATCATTTTTAGCTTTTTGTAAAACAGACCCCGGACCCCACCCCCCACCCCCGCCCCACACACGCTCTTAAAGGAGTCCCTCAGAAGTTAGGGAGCAAGTGAGAAATAGCACTCATGGAATCAAAATTCAGAGAATGTCCCATAAAAAAAACAAGCTTACAGAATCAAAGTAACAAACCGTCCAAACTGGATAAGTTAACTCCTGACCTATCAAGAATTAGTTAATTAATTATCTAATTATATAAACAACATTACCTAAAAGACCCCTACCGCGAAATCTACCAGCAAATCCAATACCGGATAGAAAAGGATAAATTCCAAGACACATACGCACTACCATGACAAGTTCAATGGTCATACATATATGACGTCTCAGGTAATGACTTTTGAAGCAGCTTTTGAGGCTTTTGAAGCAGTCCTCAAACATCTCCCAACACACAGAAAGCCAGGTTCAAATCAATTCCCTGGCCCACAATTCGAGACATTTAATGCTAATGTCGGCTTTTCTCATCTATTCCCAAAATGTAGGAAGAGGGAACACTCTAATTTACAATGTCCAAAGACCCAATTCACATAAGGACCTTATAGGAAACCAATTGCAAACCATTTGAATCAGTAATATAATAAAACTAGAATTCATTTCTCTTCTCTTTCTTTCTTCATCTCCACGTGAAATGACCTGTTTGCTTACTATTCACTACATTTTGTTTTAATCGGCAAGCCAGGCTTTCATCCATCCTACGTTTTTTGACATAGTGTTCCCTGATTCTTTAATTGCGTATACCAACAAGTGCTCATCCTCATAAAATGCCAAACCACCTCCATACCCATTATCCCGTTCCCTCTTTATGGCATCTTATCCTCCTGTAACCCTCAGCTTGGTCCCCAAAGTCCTGAGTCTGTCCTGGTGTGTCTCCCTGTCTGACTTCTTCTCCTTCCGTGTTCCCTTCCTACTATTCATGTCCATGGTATTCCTCATGGGCCACATAGGAGTGCAGCCATAGGATATTTCCCTTGGTCTGCTTGCATGTTCATTTGGAAATTATCTTCTTTATCATCACCTTCATAATCATCTTGATATACTAGGCCTTAAAAGGGTATCTCGGCTCCTTCAACAGTGATGCTGTAGTGGACATGGCAAGCCATCGATGTTGGCCGTTCATTTTCATCTGAATAAAGAGAGGTGCTCAACATGGCTCTCCCCATGAATATGGCATGTAGCATTAACTAATGATGACAAGGAGTGCTGACCAGGGCTCTTTCTTCCGGGGTAGGGATCAGGCAGAATTTCACTCTCCATGAAGCCTTTGCAACGGTGTTTAAGGTAATGTCAGGTAGACAGAGCCTTCATCCCTTGGGACTGGAGTTTCAGGACACTAGCAGATAAGGACACGGACAGCACAATGCATCCCTGCCCTGGCAATTTTGCTGGAATTGCGACTTTACTTCCCTTCTTCCTACCCTCACCTTAAAAGCTGACGAAGCACCAAGGCAGACCTTACACCTGAGAAACCAAAGGGACCAGAAGCTAAGAACTGACCCTCTCACCCAAGGGTATCAAACCTCCGAGAGACATAATGGTAGAAAAGAGGCATCACGGTGGTTTGAGACCTTTAGAAATTGCAGTGGAAATAGGAACACCTTGCTCTCCCTGCAGAAATGTTGGTCTAAAGAATGGTTTACAGAACATTGTTTTCTTTTCTCTTTGTATAGAATGTGGAAGTGGGAAAGAAACATAAAAGTCCACATGAGTTCATGATCAGGCTAACAGGGCTCTTTCTTGTTCCTTCCCAATTATTTCTACTTAAAGCCATAGGACTCATATGTCGTGAGAATGGGATTGCTGCTTCAGTGAAGTCAGCTTCTGTGACGTCACAAAGCTCTGAGGTCCTAGCAACCACTCCTCACCAAACAATGCCTCAACACTTCACCTGGCTGGAGTAGTTCTGGGTCAGCCAGGAGTATCAAAATCACTCCCACCCGCTGCAGCCACATGGGTATTTCCCCAAGACAGTGTGTGAAGCGATTTAGGGTCACCTTCTCCATGGCTGGATTTGTAGTCTTTGGCCGGGACTGTCACCAACACCCCTCTGGACTCCTGAGAGTGGCAGGAATCTACATTTCCATCTTACCCACGTAAGGTCAAGAAACAGGAGTACAAGCAACGTCACACGGGGGACTCCACGCCATACACATGTTCATGGTCCTCACACCATATCAAGATGCTTGTGACCGGAAAAGCGCCCTCAGCCCTCTGACGAAAACTCCGAGTTAACACCCACAACCATACCCAAGACAGGTCTGGGGTCTTCAACAGTAAGGATACGAGTTCTTCTTGCATCTCCAGAAATCGTGCCATACATTCCTCCCAATATTCCCAGCTCAGCAAACATTCAAGGCAGACCCTACACCCCAGATGCTTAAGGCCAGGGCGGACTCATCTGTTTGG
This sequence comes from Meles meles, assembly GCF_922984935.1. Taxonomy (NCBI): domain Eukaryota; kingdom Metazoa; phylum Chordata; class Mammalia; order Carnivora; family Mustelidae; genus Meles; species Meles meles. Next base: position 45,629 of record NW_025721422.1, read on the forward strand.
AGCTCACAGGAGGAAGCACAGAGCATGTTGGAATAGAACCAATCCCCATGTGAGGCCATCTGAAAAGGCTTTCAGGCCAGTTTCAGGAATACAACGTGAATCTAAAAAAGGTCTCCGTCTTCTCTGTATTTGAAACGCGCCTTCTGTTATCTACACTGAAGTTAGTTTCTTAGAAAGAAGAGCTCATGGAGTGCCCAGGGCTGGCACTTGAGAGAGTCTCAGGTGTGTGTGACATGCCCTCTGGGGTTGTGTTCTGGCTGTCCACTCTCCTGTGAGCTCGTCCCCTGTGGATGCTCTCCTTGCCTTCCATTCAGAGTGTGTGGTGTCTGGGACAAAAATGGTGAGGTTTAGCTTCGTTGGTCTGGTGTGCCTGTGAAACGTGATTTTCAACCCACTCCCCCAAAATTAAGGCCTGCTGAATTCTGTGGCCAAGGTGAGAAGATGTGGCAGGGCTTTCTTCTAGTGTCCTGCAGGATTTTCTCTTCTCCTGGGGCTAAGCAACATGGCCTGAAGAAGGCAGTCCCTACAGTGTTCCCAGTTTGGGAATCCGTGATTGCAGGTTGGACATCTAATGTCCTCACCGTCCTGACTGTGGCCACTTCTCACTCTTGAGGCTGGCGGTGGTAGAGCCCAAGTATCTTTGGCGCCCTTTGAGGCACCTCCACCAGCACTGCCCATCACCAATGCACCCAAAGAAATAATAATCTTACCACGGTGTCAACAGTTATTGTCTCTGATCATGGTTCGGGGCTGTCTGCCCCTGGTTGCTTGCTGGTGTCCTCTCCAGGAGATATACAGTGTTCTCTGGAGTCTATGCCTGAAAAGCATGCTGATCTGGAATCCCAGGGCCTCAAGTCCTTGGGTTGCAAGAACTCGTGTCCTTCAGACACTCTCCTTGACTCCGCCAACAGCTATGGGTCAACATTCAAATTGCGGGTTCTAAGTGTGCTCCTCTCCCCTGGGCCTTGGGCTTCGGGCATGACTCCATGCCCTCTGAAGCACCAACCGTCCAATTCTCCCATCAGCCCTGTCTACACCCATCTCCCATGGTCTCTGTGACTTCTTCTCTCTTTCGCTGTGGAGTGTGATTTCTAGGGTCAGGTCCATTTATGCCATGGTTACATTGATATGGTCAACTTCTGGTTGTGCTGATGGCTGAAGACAGGCCTGGAGCTCCCAGACACTTCTACCATCTCCCTGTACTCCAAATGCACTGCGGACCCTTATGGAGCCATAAGCACGGAGGCATTCTTGCTCCTTGTGACTTGTGGCAGAACGGGAGAGAGCACTGGGCTGTGTCATATCTGTCAGTCACAAAAAGACAACTCCCATACGATTTCACTCACTCATGGAAGCAAAGAAACATGTGAAAAATCAAGAAAGAGGGACAGGCAATTAGACCATAACCAGGCACACAGGATTTGGTGTTTGTTCCAGGCAGGGTATTCAGAACCTGCCTTTCTAAAAGTGGATCAAATGGGACATTCAATGCAGGAAATTTGGCCGAACGGGATGTAACGTGAGTTCCCACTGTTTTAGAAGGTGAATTCTGATTTGGATCAGAGCAGCTTCATGTCTCTTAAAATATCATTTTTAGCTTTTTGTAAAACAGACCCCGGACCCCACCCCCCACCCCCGCCCCACACACGCTCTTAAAGGAGTCCCTCAGAAGTTAGGGAGCAAGTGAGAAATAGCACTCATGGAATCAAAATTCAGAGAATGTCCCATAAAAAAAACAAGCTTACAGAATCAAAGTAACAAACCGTCCAAACTGGATAAGTTAACTCCTGACCTATCAAGAATTAGTTAATTAATTATCTAATTATATAAACAACATTACCTAAAAGACCCCTACCGCGAAATCTACCAGCAAATCCAATACCGGATAGAAAAGGATAAATTCCAAGACACATACGCACTACCATGACAAGTTCAATGGTCATACATATATGACGTCTCAGGTAATGACTTTTGAAGCAGCTTTTGAGGCTTTTGAAGCAGTCCTCAAACATCTCCCAACACACAGAAAGCCAGGTTCAAATCAATTCCCTGGCCCACAATTCGAGACATTTAATGCTAATGTCGGCTTTTCTCATCTATTCCCAAAATGTAGGAAGAGGGAACACTCTAATTTACAATGTCCAAAGACCCAATTCACATAAGGACCTTATAGGAAACCAATTGCAAACCATTTGAATCAGTAATATAATAAAACTAGAATTCATTTCTCTTCTCTTTCTTTCTTCAACTCCACGTGAAATGACCTGTTTGCTTACTATTCACTACATTTTGTTTTAATCGGCAAGCCAGGCTTTCATCCATCCTACGTTTTTTGACATAGTGTTCCCTGATTCTTTAATTGCGTATACCAACAAGTGCTCATCCTCATAAAATGCCAAACCACCTCCATACCCATTATCCCGTTCCCTCTTTATGGCATCTTATCCTCCTGTAACCCTCAGCTTGGTCCCCAAAGTCCTGAGTCTGTCCTGGTGTGTCTCCCTGTCTGACTTCTTCTCCTTCCGTGTTCCCTTCCTACTATTCATGTCCATGGTATTCCTCATGGGCCACATAGGAGTGCAGCCATAGGATATTTCCCTTGGTCTGCTTGCATGTTCATTTGGAAATTATCTTCTTTATCATCACCTTCATAATCATCTTGATATACTAGGCCTTAAAAGGGTATCTCGGCTCCTTCAACAGTGATGCTGTAGTGGACATGGCAAGCCATCGATGTTGGCCGTTCATTTTCATCTGAATAAAGAGAGGTGCTCAACATGGCTCTCCCCATGAATATGGCATGTAGCATTAACTAATGATGACAAGGAGTGCTGACCAGGGCTCTTTCTTCCGGGGTAGGGATCAGGCAGAATTTCACTCTCCATGAAGCCTTTGCAACGGTGTTTAAGGTAATGTCAGGTAGACAGAGCCTTCATCCCTTGGGACTGGAGTTTCAGGACACTAGCAGATAAGGACACGGACAGCACAATGCATCCCTGCCCTGGCAATTTTGCTGGAATTGCGACTTTACTTCCCTTCTTCCTACCCTCACCTTAAAAGCTGACGAAGCACCAAGGCAGACCTTACACCTGAGAAACCAAAGGGACCAGAAGCTAAGAACTGACCCTCTCACCCAAGGGTATCAAACCTCCGAGAGACATAATGGTAGAAAAGAGGCATCACGGTGGTTTGAGACCTTTAGAAATTGCAGTGGAAATAGGAACACCTTGCTCTCCCTGCAGAAATGTTGGTCTAAAGAATGGTTTACAGAACATTGTTTTCTTTTCTCTTTGTATAGAATGTGGAAGTGGGAAAGAAACATAAAAGTCCACATGAGTTCATGATCAGGCTAACAGGGCTCTTTCTTGTTCCTTCCCAATTATTTCTACTTAAAGCCATAGGACTCATATGTCGTGAGAATGGGATTGCTGCTTCAGTGAAGTCAGCTTCTGTGACGTCACAAAGCTCTGAGGTCCTAGCAACCACTCCTCACCAAACAATGCCTCAACACTTCACCTGGCTGGAGTAGTTCTGGGTCAGCCAGGAGTATCAAAATCACTCCCACCCGCTGCAGCCACATGGGTATTTCCCCAAGACAGTGTGTGAAGCGATTTAGGGTCACCTTCTCCATGGCTGGATTTGTAGTCTTTGGCCGGGACTGTCACCAACACCCCTCTGGACTCCTGAGAGTGGCAGGAATCTACATTTCCATCTTACCCACGTAAGGTCAAGAAACAGGAGTACAAGCAACGTCACACGGGGGACTCCACGCCATACACATGTTCATGGTCCTCACACCATATCAAGATGCTTGTGACCGGAAAAGCGCCCTCAGCCCTCTGACGAAAACTCCGAGTTAACACCCACAACCATACCCAAGACAGGTCTGGGGTCTTCAACAGTAAGGATACGAGTTCTTCTTGCATCTCCAGAAATCGTGCCATACATTCCTCCCAATATTCCCAGCTCAGCAAACATTCAAGGCAGACCCTACACCCCAGATGCTTAAGGCCAGGGCGGACTCATCTGTTTGGAGCTCACAGGAGGAAGCACAGAGCATGTTGGAATAGAACCAATCCCCATGTGAGGCCATCTGAAAAGGCTTTCAGGCCAGTTTCAGGAATACAACGTGAATCTAAAAAAGGTCTCCGTCTTCTCTGTATTTGAAACGCGCCTTCTGTTATCTACACTGAAGTTAGTTTCTTAGAAAGAAGAGCTCATGGAGTGCCCAGGGCTGGCACTTGAGAGAGTCTCAGGTGTGTGTGACATGCCCTCTGGGGTTGTGTTCTGGCTGTCCACTCTCCTGTGAGCTCGTCCCCTGTGGATGCTCTCCTTGCCTTCCATTCAGAGTGTGTGGTGTCTGGGACAAAAATGGTGAGGTTTAGCTTCGTTGGTCTGGTGTGCCTGTGAAACGTGATTTTCAACCCACTCCCCCAAAATTAAGGCCTGCTGAATTCTGTGGCCAAGGTGAGAAGATGTGGCAGGGCTTTCTTCTAGTGTCCTGCAGGATTTTCTCTTCTCCTGGGGCTAAGCAACATGGCCTGAAGAAGGCAGTCCCTACAGTGTTCCCAGTTTGGGAATCCGTGATTGCAGGTTGGACATCTAATGTCCTCACCGTCCTGACTGTGGCCACTTCTCACTCTTGAGGCTGGCGGTGGTAGAGCCCAAGTATCTTTGGCGCCCTTTGAGGCACCTCCACCAGCACTGCCCATCACCAATGCACCCAAAGAAATAATAATCTTACCACGGTGTCAACAGTTATTGTCTCTGATCATGGTTCGGGGCTGTCTGCCCCTGGTTGCTTGCTGGTGTCCTCTCCAGGAGATATACAGTGTTCTCTGGAGTCTATGCCTGAAAAGCATGCTGATCTGGAATCCCAGGGCCTCAAGTCCTTGGGTTGCAAGAACTCGTGTCCTTCAGACACTCTCCTTGACTCCGCCAACAGCTATGGGTCAACATTCAAATTGCGGGTTCTAAGTGTGCTCCTCTCCCCTGGGCCTTGGGCTTCGGGCATGACTCCATGCCCTCTGAAGCACCAACCGTCCAATTCTCCCATCAGCCCTGTCTACACCCATCTCCCATGGTCTCTGTGACTTCTTCTCTCTTTCGCTGTGGAGTGTGATTTCTAGGGTCAGGTCCATTTATGCCATGGTTACATTGATATGGTCAACTTCTGGTTGTGCTGATGGCTGAAGACAGGCCTGGAGCTCCCAGACACTTCTACCATCTCCCTGTACTCCAAATGCACTGCGGACCCTTATGGAGCCATAAGCACGGAGGCATTCTTGCTCCTTGTGACTTGTGGCAGAACGGGAGAGAGCACTGGGCTGTGTCATATCTGTCAGTCACAAAAAGACAACTCCCATACGATTTCACTCACTCATGGAAGCAAAGAAACATGTGAAAAATCAAGAAAGAGGGACAGGCAATTAGACCATAACCAGGCACACAGGATTTGGTGTTTGTTCCAGGCAGGGTATTCAGAACCTGCCTTTCTAAAAGTGGATCAAATGGGACATTCAATGCAGGAAATTTGGCCGAACGGGATGTAACGTGAGTTCCCACTGTTTTAGAAGGTGAATTCTGATTTGGATCAGAGCAGCTTCATCTCTCTTAAAATATCATTTTTAGCTTTTTGTAAAACAGACCCCGGACCCCACCCCCCACCCCCGCCCCACACACGCTCTTAAAGGAGTCCCTCAGAAGTTAGGGAGCAAGTGAGAAATAGCACTCATGGAATCAAAATTCAGAGAATGTCCCATAAAAAAAACAAGCTTACAGAATCAAAGTAACAAACCGTCCAAACTGGATAAGTTAACTCCTGACCTATCAAGAATTAGTTAATTAATTATCTAATTATATAAACAACATTACCTAAAAGACCCCTACCGCGAAATCTACCAGCAAATCCAATACCGGATAGAAAAGGATAAATTCCAAGACACATACGCACTACCATGACAAGTTCAATGGTCATACATATATGACGTCTCAGGTAATGACTTTTGAAGCAGCTTTTGAGGCTTTTGAAGCAGTCCTCAAACATCTCCCAACACACAGAAAGCCAGGTTCAAATCAATTCCCTGGCCCACAATTCGAGACATTTAATGCTAATGTCGGCTTTTCTCATCTATTCCCAAAATGTAGGAAGAGGGAACACTCTAATTTACAATGTCCAAAGACCCAATTCACATAAGGACCTTATAGGAAACCAATTGCAAACCATTTGAATCAGTAATATAATAAAACTAGAATTCATTTCTCTTCTCTTTCTTTCTTCATCTCCACGTGAAATGACCTGTTTGCTTACTATTCACTACATTTTGTTTTAATCGGCAAGCCAGGCTTTCATCCATCCTACGTTTTTTGACATAGTGTTCCCTGATTCTTTAATTGCGTATACCAACAAGTGCTCATCCTCATAAAATGCCAAACCACCTCCATACCCATTATCCCGTTCCCTCTTTATGGCATCTTATCCTCCTGTAACCCTCAGCTTGGTCCCCAAAGTCCTGAGTCTGTCCTGGTGTGTCTCCCTGTCTGACTTCTTCTCCTTCCGTGTTCCCTTCCTACTATTCATGTCCATGGTATTCCTCATGGGCCACATAGGAGTGCAGCCATAGGATATTTCCCTTGGTCTGCTTGCATGTTCATTTGGAAATTATCTTCTTTATCATCACCTTCATAATCATCTTGATATACTAGGCCTTAAAAGGGTATCTCGGCTCCTTCAACAGTGATGCTGTAGTGGACATGGCAAGCCATCGATGTTGGCCGTTCATTTTCATCTGAATAAAGAGAGGTGCTCAACATGGCTCTCCCCATGAATATGGCATGTAGCATTAACTAATGATGACAAGGAGTGCTGACCAGGGCTCTTTCTTCCGGGGTAGGGATCAGGCAGAATTTCACTCTCCATGAAGCCTTTGCAACGGTGTTTAAGGTAATGTCAGGTAGACAGAGCCTTCATCCCTTGGGACTGGAGTTTCAGGACACTAGCAGATAAGGACACGGACAGCACAATGCATCCCTGCCCTGGCAATTTTGCTGGAATTGCGACTTTACTTCCCTTCTTCCTACCCTCACCTTAAAAGCTGACGAAGCACCAAGGCAGACCTTACACCTGAGAAACCAAAGGGACCAGAAGCTAAGAACTGACCCTCTCACCCAAGGGTATCAAACCTCCGAGAGACATAATGGTAGAAAAGAGGCATCACGGTGGTTTGAGACCTTTAGAAATTGCAGTGGAAATAGGAACACCTTGCTCTCCCTGCAGAAATGTTGGTCTAAAGAATGGTTTACAGAACATTGTTTTCTTTTCTCTTTGTATAGAATGTGGAAGTGGGAAAGAAACATAAAAGTCCACATGAGTTCATGATCAGGCTAACAGGGCTCTTTCTTGTTCCTTCCCAATTATTTCTACTTAAAGCCATAGGACTCATATGTCGTGAGAATGGGATTGCTGCTTCAGTGAAGTCAGCTTCTGTGACGTCACAAAGCTCTGAGGTCCTAGCAACCACTCCTCACCAAACAATGCCTCAACACTTCACCTGGCTGGAGTAGTTCTGGGTCAGCCAGGAGTATCAAAATCACTCCCACCCGCTGCAGCCACATGGGTATTTCCCCAAGACAGTGTGTGAAGCGATTTAGGGTCACCTTCTCCATGGCTGGATTTGTAGTCTTTGGCCGGGACTGTCACCAACACCCCTCTGGACTCCTGAGAGTGGCAGGAATCTACATTTCCATCTTACCCACGTAAGGTCAAGAAACAGGAGTACAAGCAACGTCACACGGGGGACTCCACGCCATACACATGTTCATGGTCCTCACACCATATCAAGATGCTTGTGACCGGAAAAGCGCCCTCAGCCCTCTGACGAAAACTCCGAGTTAACACCCACAACCATACCCAAGACAGGTCTGGGGTCTTCAACAGTAAGGATACGAGTTCTTCTTGCATCTCCAGAAATCGTGCCATACATTCCTCCCAATATTCCCAGCTCAGCAAACATTCAAGGCAGACCCTACACCCCAGATGCTTAAGGCCAGGGCGGACTCATCTGTTTGGAGCTCACAGGAGGAAGCACAGAGCATGTTGGAATAGAACCAATCCCCATGTGAGGCCATCTGAAAAGGCTTTCAGGCCAGTTTCAGGAATACAACGTGAATCTAAAAAAGGTCTCCGTCTTCTCTGTATTTGAAACGCGCCTTCTGTTATCTACACTGAAGTTAGTTTCTTAGAAAGAAGAGCTCATGGAGTGCCCAGGGCTGGCACTTGAGAGAGTCTCAGGTGTGTGTGACATGCCCTCTGGGGTTGTGTTCTGGCTGTCCACTCTCCTGTGAGCTCGTCCCCTGTGGATGCTCTCCTTGCCTTCCATTCAGAGTGTGTGGTGTCTGGGACAAAAATGGTGAGGTTTAGCTTCGTTGGTCTGGTGTGCCTGTGAAACGTGATTTTCAACCCACTCCCCCAAAATTAAGGCCTGCTGAATTCTGTGGCCAAGGTGAGAAGATGTGGCAGGGCTTTCTTCTAGTGTCCTGCAGGATTTTCTCTTCTCCTGGGGCTAAGCAACATGGCCTGAAGAAGGCAGTCCCTACAGTGTTCCCAGTTTGGGAATCCGTGATTGCAGGTTGGACATCTAATGTCCTCACCGTCCTGACTGTGGCCACTTCTCACTCTTGAGGCTGGCGGTGGTAGAGCCCAAGTATCTTTGGCGCCCTTTGAGGCACCTCCACCAGCACTGCCCATCACCAATGCACCCAAAGAAATAATAATCTTACCACGGTGTCAACAGTTATTGTCTCTGATCATGGTTCGGGGCTGTCTGCCCCTGGTTGCTTGCTGGTGTCCTCTCCAGGAGATATACAGTGTTCTCTGGAGTCTATGCCTGAAAAGCATGCTGATCTGGAATCCCAGGGCCTCAAGTCCTTGGGTTGCAAGAACTCGTGTCCTTCAGACACTCTCCTTGACTCCGCCAACAGCTATGGGTCAACATTCAAATTGCGGGTTCTAAGTGTGCTCCTCTCCCCTGGGCCTTGGGCTTCGGGCATGACTCCATGCCCTCTGAAGCACCAACCGTCCAATTCTCCCATCAGCCCTGTCTACACCCATCTCCCATGGTCTCTGTGACTTCTTCTCTCTTTCGCTGTGGAGTGTGATTTCTAGGGTCAGGTCCATTTATGCCATGGTTACATTGATATGGTCAACTTCTGGTTGTGCTGATGGCTGAAGACAGGCCTGGAGCTCCCAGACACTTCTACCATCTCCCTGTACTCCAAATGCACTGCGGACCCTTATGGAGCCATAAGCACGGAGGCATTCTTGCTCCTTGTGACTTGTGGCAGAACGGGAGAGAGCACTGGGCTGTGTCATATCTGTCAGTCACAAAAAGACAACTCCCATACGATTTCACTCACTCATGGAAGCAAAGAAACATGTGAAAAATCAAGAAAGAGGGACAGGCAATTAGACCATAACCAGGCACACAGGATTTGGTGTTTGTTCCAGGCAGGGTATTCAGAACCTGCCTTTCTAAAAGTGGATCAAATGGGACATTCAATGCAGGAAATTTGGCCGAACGGGATGTAACGTGAGTTCCCACTGTTTTAGAAGGTGAATTCTGATTTGGATCAGAGCAGCTTCATGTCTCTTAAAATATCATTTTTAGCTTTTTGTAAAACAGACCCCGGACCCCACCCCCCACCCCCGCCCCACACACGCTCTTAAAGGAGTCCCTCAGAAGTTAGGGAGCAAGTGAGAAATAGCACTCATGGAATCAAAATTCAGAGAATGTCCCATAAAAAAAACAAGCTTACAGAATCAAAGTAACAAACCGTCCAAACTGGATAAGTTAACTCCTGACCTATCAAGAATTAGTTAATTAATTATCTAATTATATAAACAACATTACCTAAAAGACCCCTACCGCGAAATCTACCAGCAAATCCAATACCGGATAGAAAAGGATAAATTCCAAGACACATACGCACTACCATGACAAGTTCAATGGTCATACATATATGACGTCTCAGGTAATGACTTTTGAAGCAGCTTTTGAGGCTTTTGAAGCAGTCCTCAAACATCTCCCAACACACAGAAAGCCAGGTTCAAATCAATTCCCTGGCCCACAATTCGAGACATTTAATGCTAATGTCGGCTTTTCTCATCTATTCCCAAAATGTAGGAAGAGGGAACACTCTAATTTACAATGTCCAAAGACCCAATTCACATAAGGACCTTATAGGAAACCAATTGCAAACCATTTGAATCAGTAATATAATAAAACTAGAATTCATTTCTCTTCTCTTTCTTTCTTCATCTCCACGTGAAATGACCTGTTTGCTTACTATTCACTACATTTTGTTTTAATCGGCAAGCCAGGCTTTCATCCATCCTACGTTTTTTGACATAGTGTTCCCTGATTCTTTAATTGCGTATACCAACAAGTGCTCATCCTCATAAAATGCCAAACCACCTCCATACCCATTATCCCGTTCCCTCTTTATGGCATCTTATCCTCCTGTAACCCTCAGCTTGGTCCCCAAAGTCCTGAGTCTGTCCTGGTGTGTCTCCCTGTCTGACTTCTTCTCCTTCCGTGTTCCCTTCCTACTATTCATGTCCATGGTATTCCTCATGGGCCACATAGGAGTGCAGCCATAGGATATTTCCCTTGGTCTGCTTGCATGTTCATTTGGAAATTATCTTCTTTATCATCACCTTCATAATCATCTTGATATACTAGGCCTTAAAAGGGTATCTCGGCTCCTTCAACAGTGATGCTGTAGTGGACATGGCAAGCCATCGATGTTGGCCGTTCATTTTCATCTGAATAAAGAGAGGTGCTCAACATGGCTCTCCCCATGAATATGGCATGTAGCATTAACTAATGATGACAAGGAGTGCTGACCAGGGCTCTTTCTTCCGGGGTAGGGATCAGGCAGAATTTCACTCTCCATGAAGCCTTTGCAACGGTGTTTAAGGTAATGTCAGGTAGACAGAGCCTTCATCCCTTGGGACTGGAGTTTCAGGACACTAGCAGATAAGGACACGGACAGCACAATGCATCCCTGCCCTGGCAATTTTGCTGGAATTGCGACTTTACTTCCCTTCTTCCTACCCTCACCTTAAAAGCTGACGAAGCACCAAGGCAGACCTTACACCTGAGAAACCAAAGGGACCAGAAGCTAAGAACTGACCCTCTCACCCAAGGGTATCAAACCTCCGAGAGACATAATGGTAGAAAAGAGGCATCACGGTGGTTTGAGACCTTTAGAAATTGCAGTGGAAATAGGAACACCTTGCTCTCCCTGCAGAAATGTTGGTCTAAAGAATGGTTTACAGAACATTGTTTTCTTTTCTCTTTGTATAGAATGTGGAAGTGGGAAAGAAACATAAAAGTCCACATGAGTTCATGATCAGGCTAACAGGGCTCTTTCTTGTTCCTTCCCAATTATTTCTACTTAAAGCCATAGGACTCATATGTCGTGAGAATGGGATTGCTGCTTCAGTGAAGTCAGCTTCTGTGACGTCACAAAGCTCTGAGGTCCTAGCAACCACTCCTCACCAAACAATGCCTCAACACTTCACCTGGCTGGAGTAGTTCTGGGTCAGCCAGGAGTATCAAAATCACTCCCACCCGCTGCAGCCACATGGGTATTTCCCCAAGACAGTGTGTGAAGCGATTTAGGGTCACCTTCTCCATGGCTGGATTTGTAGTCTTTGGCCGGGACTGTCACCAACACCCCTCTGGACTCCTGAGAGTGGCAGGAATCTACATTTCCATCTTACCCACGTAAGGTCAAGAAACAGGAGTACAAGCAACGTCACACGGGGGACTCCACGCCATACACATGTTCATGGTCCTCACACCATATCAAGATGCTTGTGACCGGAAAAGCGCCCTCAGCCCTCTGACGAAAACTCCGAGTTAACACCCACAACCATACCCAAGACAGGTCTGGGGTCTTCAACAGTAAGGATACGAGTTCTTCTTGCATCTCCAGAAATCGTGCCATACATTCCTCCCAATATTCCCAGCTCAGCAAACATTCAAGGCAGACCCTACACCCCAGATGCTTAAGGCCAGGGCGGACTCATCTGTTTGGAGCTCACAGGAGGAAGCACAGAGCATGTTGGAATAGAACCAATCCCCATGTGAGGCCATCTGAAAAGGCTTTCAGGCCAGTTTCAGGAATACAACGTGAATCTAAAAAAGGTCTCCGTCTTCTCTGTATTTGAAACGCGCCTTCTGTTATCTACACTGAAGTTAGTTTCTTAGAAAGAAGAGCTCATGGAGTGCCCAGGGCTGGCACTTGAGAGAGTCTCAGGTGTGTGTGACATGCCCTCTGGGGTTGTGTTCTGGCTGTCCACTCTCCTGTGAGCTCGTCCCCTGTGGATGCTCTCCTTGCCTTCCATTCAGAGTGTGTGGTGTCTGGGACAAAAATGGTGAGGTTTAGCTTCGTTGGTCTGGTGTGCCTGTGAAACGTGATTTTCAACCCACTCCCCCAAAATTAAGGCCTGCTGAATTCTGTGGCCAAGGTGAGAAGATGTGGCAGGGCTTTCTTCTAGTGTCCTGCAGGATTTTCTCTTCTCCTGGGGCTAAGCAACATGGCCTGAAGAAGGCAGTCCCTACAGTGTTCCCAGTTTGGGAATCCGTGATTGCAGGTTGGACATCTAATGTCCTCACCGTCCTGACTGTGGCCACTTCTCACTCTTGAGGCTGGCGGTGGTAGAGCCCAAGTATCTTTGGCGCCCTTTGAGGCACCTCCACCAGCACTGCCCATCACCAATGCACCCAAAGAAATAATAATCTTACCACGGTGTCAACAGTTATTGTCTCTGATCATGGTTCGGGGCTGTCTGCCCCTGGTTGCTTGCTGGTGTCCTCTCCAGGAGATATACAGTGTTCTCTGGAGTCTATGCCTGAAAAGCATGCTGATCTGGAATCCCAGGGCCTCAAGTCCTTGGGTTGCAAGAACTCGTGTCCTTCAGACACTCTCCTTGACTCCGCCAACAGCTATGGGTCAACATTCAAATTGCGGGTTCTAAGTGTGCTCCTCTCCCCTGGGCCTTGGGCTTCGGGCATGACTCCATGCCCTCTGAAGCACCAACCGTCCAATTCTCCCATCAGCCCTGTCTACACCCATCTCCCATGGTCTCTGTGACTTCTTCTCTCTTTCGCTGTGGAGTGTGATTTCTAGGGTCAGGTCCATTTATGCCATGGTTACATTGATATGGTCAACTTCTGGTTGTGCTGATGGCTGAAGACAGGCCTGGAGCTCCCAGACACTTCTACCATCTCCCTGTACTCCAAATGCACTGCGGACCCTTATGGAGCCATAAGCACGGAGGCATTCTTGCTCCTTGTGACTTGTGGCAGAACGGGAGAGAGCACTGGGCTGTGTCATATCTGTCAGTCACAAAAAGACAACTCCCATACGATTTCACTCACTCATGGAAGCAAAGAAACATGTGAAAAATCAAGAAAGAGGGACAGGCAATTAGACCATAACCAGGCACACAGGATTTGGTGTTTGTTCCAGGCAGGGTATTCAGAACCTGCCTTTCTAAAAGTGGATCAAATGGGACATTCAATGCAGGAAATTTGGCCGAACGGGATGTAACGTGAGTTCCCACTGTTTTAGAAGGTGAATTCTGATTTGGATCAGAGCAGCTTCATGTCTCTTAAAATATCATTTTTAGCTTTTTGTAAAACAGACCCCGGACCCCACCCCCCACCCCCGCCCCACACACGCTCTTAAAGGAGTCCCTCAGAAGTTAGGGAGCAAGTGAGAAATAGCACTCATGGAATCAAAATTCAGAGAATGTCCCATAAAAAAAACAAGCTTACAGAATCAAAGTAACAAACCGTCCAAACTGGATAAGTTAACTCCTGACCTATCAAGAATTAGTTAATTAATTATCTAATTATATAAACAACATTACCTAAAAGACCCCTACCGCGAAATCTACCAGCAAATCCAATACCGGATAGAAAAGGATAAATTCCAAGACACATACGCACTACCATGACAAGTTCAATGGTCATACATATATGACGTCTCAGGTAATGACTTTTGAAGCAGCTTTTGAGGCTTTTGAAGCAGTCCTCAAACATCTCCCAACACACAGAAAGCCAGGTTCAAATCAATTCCCTGGCCCACAATTCGAGACATTTAATGCTAATGTCGGCTTTTCTCATCTATTCCCAAAATGTAGGAAGAGGGAACACTCTAATTTACAATGTCCAAAGACCCAATTCACATAAGGACCTTATAGGAAACCAATTGCAAACCATTTGAATCAGTAATATAATAAAACTAGAATTCATTTCTCTTCTCTTTCTTTCTTCATCTCCACGTGAAATGACCTGTTTGCTTACTATTCACTACATTTTGTTTTAATCGGCAAGCCAGGCTTTCATCCATCCTACGTTTTTTGACATAGTGTTCCCTGATTCTTTAATTGCGTATACCAACAAGTGCTCATCCTCATAAAATGCCAAACCACCTCCATACCCATTATCCCGTTCCCTCTTTATGGCATCTTATCCTCCTGTAACCCTCAGCTTGGTCCCCAAAGTCCTGAGTCTGTCCTGGTGTGTCTCCCTGTCTGACTTCTTCTCCTTCCGTGTTCCCTTCCTACTATTCATGTCCATGGTATTCCTCATGGGCCACATAGGAGTGCAGCCATAGGATATTTCCCTTGGTCTGCTTGCATGTTCATTTGGAAATTATCTTCTTTATCATCACCTTCATAATCATCTTGATATACTAGGCCTTAAAAGGGTATCTCGGCTCCTTCAACAGTGATGCTGTAGTGGACATGGCAAGCCATCGATGTTGGCCGTTCATTTTCATCTGAATAAAGAGAGGTGCTCAACATGGCTCTCCCCATGAATATGGCATGTAGCATTAACTAATGATGACAAGGAGTGCTGACCAGGGCTCTTTCTTCCGGGGTAGGGATCAGGCAGAATTTCACTCTCCATGAAGCCTTTGCAACGGTGTTTAAGGTAATGTCAGGTAGACAGAGCCTTCATCCCTTGGGACTGGAGTTTCAGGACACTAGCAGATAAGGACACGGACAGCACAATGCATCCCTGCCCTGGCAATTTTGCTGGAATTGCGACTTTACTTCCCTTCTTCCTACCCTCACCTTAAAAGCTGACGAAGCACCAAGGCAGACCTTACACCTGAGAAACCAAAGGGACCAGAAGCTAAGAACTGACCCTCTCACCCAAGGGTATCAAACCTCCGAGAGACATAATGGTAGAAAAGAGGCATCACGGTGGTTTGAGACCTTTAGAAATTGCAGTGGAAATAGGAACACCTTGCTCTCCCTGCAGAAATGTTGGTCTAAAGAATGGTTTACAGAACATTGTTTTCTTTTCTCTTTGTATAGAATGTGGAAGTGGGAAAGAAACATAAAAGTCCACATGAGTTCATGATCAGGCTAACAGGGCTCTTTCTTGTTCCTTCCCAATTATTTCTACTTAAAGCCATAGGACTCATATGTCGTGAGAATGGGATTGCTGCTTCAGTGAAGTCAGCTTCTGTGACGTCACAAAGCTCTGAGGTCCTAGCAACCACTCCTCACCAAACAATGCCTCAACACTTCACCTGGCTGGAGTAGTTCTGGGTCAGCCAGGAGTATCAAAATCACTCCCACCCGCTGCAGCCACATGGGTATTTCCCCAAGACAGTGTGTGAAGCGATTTAGGGTCACCTTCTCCATGGCTGGATTTGTAGTCTTTGGCCGGGACTGTCACCAACACCCCTCTGGACTCCTGAGAGTGGCAGGAATCTACATTTCCATCTTACCCACGTAAGGTCAAGAAACAGGAGTACAAGCAACGTCACACGGGGGACTCCACGCCATACACATGTTCATGGTCCTCACACCATATCAAGATGCTTGTGACCGGAAAAGCGCCCTCAGCCCTCTGACGAAAACTCCGAGTTAACACCCACAACCATACCCAAGACAGGTCTGGGGTCTTCAACAGTAAGGATACGAGTTCTTCTTGCATCTCCAGAAATCGTGCCATACATTCCTCCCAATATTCCCAGCTCAGCAAACATTCAAGGCAGACCCTACACCCCAGATGCTTAAGGCCAGGGCGGACTCATCTGTTTGGAGCTCACAGGAGGAAGCACAGAGCATGTTGGAATAGAACCAATCCCCATGTGAGGCCATCTGAAAAGGCTTTCAGGCCAGTTTCAGGAATACAACGTGAATCTAAAAAAGGTCTCCGTCTTCTCTGTATTTGAAACGCGCCTTCTGTTATCTACACTGAAGTTAGTTTCTTAGAAAGAAGAGCTCATGGAGTGCCCAGGGCTGGCACTTGAGAGAGTCTCAGGTGTGTGTGACATGCCCTCTGGGGTTGTGTTCTGGCTGTCCACTCTCCTGTGAGCTCGTCCCCTGTGGATGCTCTCCTTGCCTTCCATTCAGAGTGTGTGGTGTCTGGGACAAAAATGGTGAGGTTTAGCTTCGTTGGTCTGGTGTGCCTGTGAAACGTGATTTTCAACCCACTCCCCCAAAATTAAGGCCTGCTGAATTCTGTGGCCAAGGTGAGAAGATGTGGCAGGGCTTTCTTCTAGTGTCCTGCAGGATTTTCTCTTCTCCTGGGGCTAAGCAACATGGCCTGAAGAAGGCAGTCCCTACAGTGTTCCCAGTTTGGGAATCCGTGATTGCAGGTTGGACATCTAATGTCCTCACCGTCCTGACTGTGGCCACTTCTCACTCTTGAGGCTGGCGGTGGTAGAGCCCAAGTATCTTTGGCGCCCTTTGAGGCACCTCCACCAGCACTGCCCATCACCAATGCACCCAAAGAAATAATAATCTTACCACGGTGTCAACAGTTATTGTCTCTGATCATGGTTCGGGGCTGTCTGCCCCTGGTTGCTTGCTGGTGTCCTCTCCAGGAGATATACAGTGTTCTCTGGAGTCTATGCCTGAAAAGCATGCTGATCTGGAATCCCAGGGCCTCAAGTCCTTGGGTTGCAAGAACTCGTGTCCTTCAGACACTCTCCTTGACTCCGCCAACAGCTATGGGTCAACATTCAAATTGCGGGTTCTAAGTGTGCTCCTCTCCCCTGGGCCTTGGGCTTCGGGCATGACTCCATGCCCTCTGAAGCACCAACCGTCCAATTCTCCCATCAGCCCTGTCTACACCCATCTCCCATGGTCTCTGTGACTTCTTCTCTCTTTCGCTGTGGAGTGTGATTTCTAGGGTCAGGTCCATTTATGCCATGGTTACATTGATATGGTCAACTTCTGGTTGTGCTGATGGCTGAAGACAGGCCTGGAGCTCCCAGACACTTCTACCATCTCCCTGTACTCCAAATGCACTGCGGACCCTTATGGAGCCATAAGCACGGAGGCATTCTTGCTCCTTGTGACTTGTGGCAGAACGGGAGAGAGCACTGGGCTGTGTCATATCTGTCAGTCACAAAAAGACAACTCCCATACGATTTCACTCACTCATGGAAGCAAAGAAACATGTGAAAAATCAAGAAAGAGGGACAGGCAATTAGACCATAACCAGGCACACAGGATTTGGTGTTTGTTCCAGGCAGGGTATTCAGAACCTGCCTTTCTAAAAGTGGATCAAATGGGACATTCAATGCAGGAAATTTGGCCGAACGGGATGTAACGTGAGTTCCCACTGTTTTAGAAGGTGAATTCTGATTTGGATCAGAGCAGCTTCATGTCTCTTAAAATATCATTTTTAGCTTTTTGTAAAACAGACCCCGGACCCCACCCCCCACCCCCGCCCCACACACGCTCTTAAAGGAGTCCCTCAGAAGTTAGGGAGCAAGTGAGAAATAGCACTCATGGAATCAAAATTCAGAGAATGTCCCATAAAAAAAACAAGCTTACAGAATCAAAGTAACAAACCGTCCAAACTGGATAAGTTAACTCCTGACCTATCAAGAATTAGTTAATTAATTATCTAATTATATAAACAACATTACCTAAAAGACCCCTACCGCGAAATCTACCAGCAAATCCAATACCGGATAGAAAAGGATAAATTCCAAGACACATACGCACTACCATGACAAGTTCAATGGTCATACATATATGACGTCTCAGGTAATGACTTTTGAAGCAGCTTTTGAGGCTTTTGAAGCAGTCCTCAAACATCTCCCAACACACAGAAAGCCAGGTTCAAATCAATTCCCTGGCCCACAATTCGAGACATTTAATGCTAATGTCGGCTTTTCTCATCTATTCCCAAAATGTAGGAAGAGGGAACACTCTAATTTACAATGTCCAAAGACCCAATTCACATAAGGACCTTATAGGAAACCAATTGCAAACCATTTGAATCAGTAATATAATAAAACTAGAATTCATTTCTCTTCTCTTTCTTTCTTCATCTCCACGTGAAATGACCTGTTTGCTTACTATTCACTACATTTTGTTTTAATCGGCAAGCCAGGCTTTCATCCATCCTACGTTTTTTGACATAGTGTTCCCTGATTCTTTAATTGCGTATACCAACAAGTGCTCATCCTCATAAAATGCCAAACCACCTCCATACCCATTATCCCGTTCCCTCTTTATGGCATCTTATCCTCCTGTAACCCTCAGCTTGGTCCCCAAAGTCCTGAGTCTGTCCTGGTGTGTCTCCCTGTCTGACTTCTTCTCCTTCCGTGTTCCCTTCCTACTATTCATGTCCATGGTATTCCTCATGGGCCACATAGGAGTGCAGCCATAGGATATTTCCCTTGGTCTGCTTGCATGTTCATTTGGAAATTATCTTCTTTATCATCACCTTCATAATCATCTTGATATACTAGGCCTTAAAAGGGTATCTCGGCTCCTTCAACAGTGATGCTGTAGTGGACATGGCAAGCCATCGATGTTGGCCGTTCATTTTCATCTGAATAAAGAGAGGTGCTCAACATGGCTCTCCCCATGAATATGGCATGTAGCATTAACTAATGATGACAAGGAGTGCTGACCAGGGCTCTTTCTTCCGGGGTAGGGATCAGGCAGAATTTCACTCTCCATGAAGCCTTTGCAACGGTGTTTAAGGTAATGTCAGGTAGACAGAGCCTTCATCCCTTGGGACTGGAGTTTCAGGACACTAGCAGATAAGGACACGGACAGCACAATGCATCCCTGCCCTGGCAATTTTGCTGGAATTGCGACTTTACTTCCCTTCTTCCTACCCTCACCTTAAAAGCTGACGAAGCACCAAGGCAGACCTTACACCTGAGAAACCAAAGGGACCAGAAGCTAAGAACTGACCCTCTCACCCAAGGGTATCAAACCTCCGAGAGACATAATGGTAGAAAAGAGGCATCACGGTGGTTTGAGACCTTTAGAAATTGCAGTGGAAATAGGAACACCTTGCTCTCCCTGCAGAAATGTTGGTCTAAAGAATGGTTTACAGAACATTGTTTTCTTTTCTCTTTGTATAGAATGTGGAAGTGGGAAAGAAACATAAAAGTCCACATGAGTTCATGATCAGGCTAACAGGGCTCTTTCTTGTTCCTTCCCAATTATTTCTACTTAAAGCCATAGGACTCATATGTCGTGAGAATGGGATTGCTGCTTCAGTGAAGTCAGCTTCTGTGACGTCACAAAGCTCTGAGGTCCTAGCAACCACTCCTCACCAAACAATGCCTCAACACTTCACCTGGCTGGAGTAGTTCTGGGTCAGCCAGGAGTATCAAAATCACTCCCACCCGCTGCAGCCACATGGGTATTTCCCCAAGACAGTGTGTGAAGCGATTTAGGGTCACCTTCTCCATGGCTGGATTTGTAGTCTTTGGCCGGGACTGTCACCAACACCCCTCTGGACTCCTGAGAGTGGCAGGAATCTACATTTCCATCTTACCCACGTAAGGTCAAGAAACAGGAGTACAAGCAACGTCACACGGGGGACTCCACGCCATACACATGTTCATGGTCCTCACACCATATCAAGATGCTTGTGACCGGAAAAGCGCCCTCAGCCCTCTGACGAAAACTCCGAGTTAACACCCACAACCATACCCAAGACAGGTCTGGGGTCTTCAACAGTAAGGATACGAGTTCTTCTTGCATCTCCAGAAATCGTGCCATACATTCCTCCCAATATTCCCAGCTCAGCAAACATTCAAGGCAGACCCTACACCCCAGATGCTTAAGGCCAGGGCGGACTCATCTGTTTGGAGCTCACAGGAGGAAGCACAGAGCATGTTGGAATAGAACCAATCCCCATGTGAGGCCATCTGAAAAGGCTTTCAGGCCAGTTTCAGGAATACAACGTGAATCTAAAAAAGGTCTCCGTCTTCTCTGTATTTGAAACGCGCCTTCTGTTATCTACACTGAAGTTAGTTTCTTAGAAAGAAGAGCTCATGGAGTGCCCAGGGCTGGCACTTGAGAGAGTCTCAGGTGTGTGTGACATGCCCTCTGGGGTTGTGTTCTGGCTGTCCACTCTCCTGTGAGCTCGTCCCCTGTGGATGCTCTCCTTGCCTTCCATTCAGAGTGTGTGGTGTCTGGGACAAAAATGGTGAGGTTTAGCTTCGTTGGTCTGGTGTGCCTGTGAAACGTGATTTTCAACCCACTCCCCCAAAATTAAGGCCTGCTGAATTCTGTGGCCAAGGTGAGAAGATGTGGCAGGGCTTTCTTCTAGTGTCCTGCAGGATTTTCTCTTCTCCTGGGGCTAAGCAACATGGCCTGAAGAAGGCAGTCCCTACAGTGTTCCCAGTTTGGGAATCCGTGATTGCAGGTTGGACATCTAATGTCCTCACCGTCCTGACTGTGGCCACTTCTCACTCTTGAGGCTGGCGGTGGTAGAGCCCAAGTATCTTTGGCGCCCTTTGAGGCACCTCCACCAGCACTGCCCATCACCAATGCACCCAAAGAAATAATAATCTTACCACGGTGTCAACAGTTATTGTCTCTGATCATGGTTCGGGGCTGTCTGCCCCTGGTTGCTTGCTGGTGTCCTCTCCAGGAGATATACAGTGTTCTCTGGAGTCTATGCCTGAAAAGCATGCTGATCTGGAATCCCAGGGCCTCAAGTCCTTGGGTTGCAAGAACTCGTGTCCTTCAGACACTCTCCTTGACTCCGCCAACAGCTATGGGTCAACATTCAAATTGCGGGTTCTAAGTGTGCTCCTCTCCCCTGGGCCTTGGGCTTCGGGCATGACTCCATGCCCTCTGAAGCACCAACCGTCCAATTCTCCCATCAGCCCTGTCTACACCCATCTCCCATGGTCTCTGTGACTTCTTCTCTCTTTCGCTGTGGAGTGTGATTTCTAGGGTCAGGTCCATTTATGCCATGGTTACATTGATATGGTCAACTTCTGGTTGTGCTGATGGCTGAAGACAGGCCTGGAGCTCCCAGACACTTCTACCATCTCCCTGTACTCCAAATGCACTGCGGACCCTTATGGAGCCATAAGCACGGAGGCATTCTTGCTCCTTGTGACTTGTGGCAGAACGGGAGAGAGCACTGGGCTGTGTCATATCTGTCAGTCACAAAAAGACAACTCCCATACGATTTCACTCACTCATGGAAGCAAAGAAACATGTGAAAAATCAAGAAAGAGGGACAGGCAATTAGACCATAACCAGGCACACAGGATTTGGTGTTTGTTCCAGGCAGGGTATTCAGAACCTGCCTTTCTAAAAGTGGATCAAATGGGACATTCAATGCAGGAAATTTGGCCGAACGGGATGTAACGTGAGTTCCCACTGTTTTAGAAGGTGAATTCTGATTTGGATCAGAGCAGCTTCATGTCTCTTAAAATATCATTTTTAGCTTTTTGTAAAACAGACCCCGGACCCCACCCCCCACCCCCGCCCCACACACGCTCTTAAAGGAGTCCCTCAGAAGTTAGGGAGCAAGTGAGAAATAGCACTCATGGAATCAAAATTCAGAGAATGTCCCATAAAAAAAACAAGCTTACAGAATCAAAGTAACAAACCGTCCAAACTGGATAAGTTAACTCCTGACCTATCAAGAATTAGTTAATTAATTATCTAATTATATAAACAACATTACCTAAAAGACCCCTACCGCGAAATCTACCAGCAAATCCAATACCGGATAGAAAAGGATAAATTCCAAGACACATACGCACTACCATGACAAGTTCAATGGTCATACATATATGACGTCTCAGGTAATGACTTTTGAAGCAGCTTTTGAGGCTTTTGAAGCAGTCCTCAAACATCTCCCAACACACAGAAAGCCAGGTTCAAATCAATTCCCTGGCCCACAATTCGAGACATTTAATGCTAATGTCGGCTTTTCTCATCTATTCCCAAAATGTAGGAAGAGGGAACACTCTAATTTACAATGTCCAAAGACCCAATTCACATAAGGACCTTATAGGAAACCAATTGCAAACCATTTGAATCAGTAATATAATAAAACTAGAATTCATTTCTCTTCTCTTTCTTTCTTCAACTCCACGTGAAATGACCTGTTTGCTTACTATTCACTACATTTTGTTTTAATCGGCAAGCCAGGCTTTCATCCATCCTACGTTTTTTGACATAGTGTTCCCTGATTCTTTAATTGCGTATACCAACAAGTGCTCATCCTCATAAAATGCCAAACCACCTCCATACCCATTATCCCGTTCCCTCTTTATGGCATCTTATCCTCCTGTAACCCTCAGCTTGGTCCCCAAAGTCCTGAGTCTGTCCTGGTGTGTCTCCCTGTCCTGACTTCTTCTCCTTCCGTGTTCCCTTCCTA